>NC_064408.1:104442500-104742500 GCF_023375975.1 Astyanax mexicanus
AATAAATATAAAAATATTGAAAAAAATAACAGTATTCTGACTACTACAAACTACTACAGTATATAAGATTAGTAGTTAGAATATATGTTGCTTTCAATTAAATCTAATTCTGTGGTTGATGTGGCAAAGTGGTTAACACCACTGCCTGCTAGTGAGCGACCACTTTATGCAAGGAGATTGGGGTTCAATTCCTGATCTGGGTGACTGAATGCTGTGCTACACCAATAAGAGTCCTTGTACAAGACTCCTAACACTACATTGGTCCACCTCTGTAATAGGAATAACCTTGGATAAAGTGTCAGCTAAATGCCAAACTTATAAATAATAAGTTGACAAAATGTAGCACAGAAATGACTGGAATGTTATCTTTATACTTATTGTTCATTTTTAAGCCATTTTTTGTTCAAAAAATGTTTTTGACAGACTTATATACTGACATAATAATTCTTAAAAAAAAATTCAATGATGGTTTAATAGAGATCATCATAAATCCATATGTTAGCAGGAGAACTAACTTTCTCTCTGGAACATCTGAACCGGTTATTTGACAGTGGGATTGGGCAGCAGCCTGACTTCTGTCATTACACAGCATCTGTCCAATAACTAAGAGTCCAGTTGCGGTCAGTTAAAAACAACACACACAGGGATTTTTGTTGCAGTTTTATAATTTTGAACTGATTTTAATTTATATTTATATATATATATATATATATATATATATATATATATATATATATATATATATATTTTGTTCATTTTTAAGCCATTTTTTGTTCAAAAAATGTTTTTGTTCTAAAAGATCCCTCAAGATTTGTACAATGTGGACTAAATATTGTTGACCCTATAGATAAAATACTGATGCAACCCAGCAAGCCTCACCTCACCCCTCCAAGTGGATAAGCTGTTCTCTTCGCGGCAATAATAACATTTCTTTCAGCTAAACTAACGCTACTAAACTCTTACCTCTGACGTGATGATTCGCTGCTTGGGGAGTTTCACCACATCGAAGCCCCAGAGTCTGCTCTATATCATAAAATTCATCGCAAACGGCACCCGCTTTGAAATAAAATAAAGCAGGGCTAAATAGAAACACTTTTTTCCCACAAAAACAGCTCAGCCAGTTCCCGCAGCGGCCACCAGAGGCCGCCATAAACCACCAAGTTGGTAAGAAGGGAAGCGGCTGAGAGTTCATTAGAACAGGGATCATTAAGGCCACCTGAAGCCAATCACGCGTCATCAGCCTCAGCTGTGGTACCATCTTTAAAAAGGCGAGCTTCCAGCAGACTGATGTCGCAGACTTCATGCCCTGTGACCGAGCAAAGCTGAAAAGAAAAAATAAAAGAAAGCCTGCAAGGCTGAAAAGAAAAAAAAAATAAAAGAAAGCCTGCAAGGTTGAAAAGAAAAGAAATAAAAGAGGTCTTGCAAAGCTGAGAAAAAAGAAAAAGAAAAAGAAAGCTTGCAAAGCTGAAAAGAAAAAATATATAAAAGAAGAAAGCCTGCGAGGCTAAAAAGAAAAGAAATAAAAGAAAGCTTGCAAAGCTGAAAAGAAAGAATAAATAAATACATAAAAGAAGAAAGCCTGCAAGGCTGAAAAGAAATAAAAGAAAGCTTGCCAGGCTGAAAAGGGAAAAAGAAAAGGAAGAAAAGAAAACAAAATAAGAGAACAGAAAATAAAAGAAAGCTTGCCAGGCTGAAAAGAAAAAAATAAAAGAAAGCCTGCAAGGCTGAAAAGAAAAAATAAAAGAAAGCCTGCAAGGCTGAAAAGAAAAAATATATAAAAGAAGAAAGCCTGCGAGGCTAAAAAGAAAAGAAATAAAAGAAAGCTTGCAAAGCTGAAAAGAAAGAATAAATAAATACATAAAAGAAGAAAGCCTGCAAGGCTGAAAAGAAATAAAAGAAAGCTTGCAAGGCTGAAAAGGGAAAAAGAAAATGAAGAAAAGAAAACAAAATAAGAGAACAGAAAATAAAAGAAAGCTTGCCAGGCAAGAAAGAAAAGATAAGGGAAAGCCTGCAAGGCTGAGGAGAAAAGAAAATAATTGTATTTTCTTGAATTTCTGTTACTATTTCTGTCTTTATTTTATTTCAAACCGAGGCATTATTTAGTTAGCTTTGTTGCGCCGAAAGGGCATTCTCTTGTTTATTTTCCCCTTTTTCTTTTATGCACACATAATTATAGTAAAACCCTTTTTGCCCTTCTCTGCACTTGGCTCCTCCCACACCCCTACCATGACAACATGGCATTCATTCATACTAGAGACCACAACTAGACATTTTAAAATGAATTATAAACGATGGAATGAGACCTTTAAAAGGTATGGTCATGCATTTTTAATGACATAACAGGTTTTTGTTTACTGTATCACTGTATTCTCTCTTTACAGTTACCAGTAAATGTAATATGGCAGTTATATTACAGGGCATAATATGTGTGGATAATTAATGAAAGCTGTCTGCCGCCAACTGTCTATTCCACCCACATTTCATAGTAAATATGGCAATAGAAATGACATCTAGAATTACTTATTAATTTTAGTACATAACTTACACTGAAAGGTATGTGTGTTCTGCTTCAATATCTACTAAAGGAAGCTTTATTGTGTTCCTAAAAGTAAAGTGTTACCAACCACTATTAATTTGCAACAACAAAAATGTTAAATGATGAAATTTTTGATTGTCATTGTTTTATTGTGAAGTAGGCGGAAAAAAAAAAGAAAAAATGAAAATCAGAATACCATTTAATTGCTTGTTTGTATGCTTGTTTTTCCAGAGGAGACTTAATTTACACTTAATAACTAATGAATATGTATTTGGGATGTTAGAACACTGCTCAGTTCGTGAATGACTGCAGTTGTCTCTGAAATGCATGCTTTCTCACACACACACCCACACACACTGCTTTGGTGCTGGTGTTGAATTAGTCGTGGCATGGCAGCGGTTTACTGTTTTGGAAGAGTAAACTAGAGTTAATCAATGCCGCGGTCAGCCCACTCTCTGTGTAGGCTAAGATTCATGGCTCTGGGTCTTCCAAAACTTTACTAGGGCTGAACGCTTTTGTGATTTAGCCCAGTGTCTCCAACACCTAGAGACACTTCATCTACCTGCCAAGCTTGCCGCCTCAATCAAACTGAAAAAAATCTTCTCACAGCCACACTAGAGAGGGTTTCATTCAAACAGACGCCCTGACATTTCATTCATCTATTATGGTGGGGACAAAGAAAGAAATGTAAATATGAGAGTTTCTCATGTATCTTCTTTCTTAACAATGATCTGCTCACCAGACATTAGTAGCAATTAAGAGGGTGTATCATTTCACATTTATGCTTTAATTTGCATATAATATATATTTTTTCTAAGGTTATCCAGGTTTTCTCCAAAATATCAAAGGTCAATTACCCCACCCACTTATTAGGAGTCACCCTAGTGCTAGGGTTACTCCACCTCTTTTCAACCGCTGCAGCATAAATGGACAGTCGGTGCTCTCGGCTCACTGGATAGCTCAGTGAACCAGCTCCAATACAACAGCTGTAAGATGCCTGTCCTGACCAACATCACACTAGAAATGATGAGGGCTACCCTCCAAGAGAGCCACTCCGGCCACTGATGGCAATCAGCTTAATACAGGTCTCAAAACAGTAATCCACAAATCATAGTAACAGCACCATAGGCCACAGGAGCTCTCAGAGAACACTGCAAACAATATTTTTGATCCAGAATTTGCTCTGTTTAGCAGCTTGCCTTTCATTAATTTTTATGAAACAAAGTATAACAAAGTTACCAAGCATAGTGTTATCTGATATTTTTTTAGACAAATTCTCGACTGGGGACATGATAGAAACTGGCTTTTGTGCAGTTGATCAAGACCCCTTAACAAGCCTTGGCCAGTATACAGGCTACAAGTGCAGGTGATAAAAAAAGCTGTTTTCTCTGCAGTAAAATAAGTCATTTACATTCTGCAAACATTGGGGACTATCAAGGACACTTGGAGAAGCTGCCTGTTCACTCTCTACTGCACTTAATAATTCCAGATCAGTAACAGGAATCAACCCAAATTCTGCATTGTTGCAGAAGACAACAATAACTAATCATCAAGGACATGAAAGTAGCACTGCTTATCACCAGCATTGCATGTACTGAAATACTTACCTGTAATATATATATATATATATATATATATATATATATATATATATATATATATATATATATATATATATATATATATATTGTTTAATCTGTTGTATATATAGATTTATTGTTATTTGTTCATACATTTCCCCAACCTGTTTCTCTGTTCTTTCCTTTGTGCTGCTGTAACATTGCAAGTTTCCCCATTGTGGGACTTAAAAAAAAAGAATGATTTTGTGTTATATTATCTTGTCTTGTCTATGGGGAAGGCTGTAGAGCCCATAGCTTATTCTGGTGGGTGGGTGGGGGGTTGAGATCAGTCCTAAAAAGAGAAACATGTTAGTTGTGTACACTCTAAATGTTAACCAGCCTTTGACTCAGCTGATTTTAAGTGTTGTTACTTTTACTCACCTTAATAGGTTAGCTCCCATGAGAAGGGTGGGGAAAGTGACTGTGGGGGGGCTCTGGAGAACTCACCTGTTGCTGCAGGAGGGCACAGATAATGAGTCAGAGCTTGAGAAATTGAGTTTCATGACCCTGAGGTCTGTGCTTCATACTCACCTGTACTAATTTTATTCTGTTTTCTTATTCAGTCCTTTTTTTTCACTGCGTGTAAATAAAGCCTCACTGTTTGGATGGATTTTATGCTTTAACATTTTAAAATATTTTCTATAACAATTACAGTTAACAGTCAGCAAATATAAAACCTTTATATGTAATGATAGAATAGAAAGATTTAGCCATGTAATATCAGGGAGAAAAATGACAAAAATGTTGGCCTGTTGTGGGGTTGTTGGTCCTTTTTAAGTTTGGTCCACAAGCACTTCACACAAGTTCTTTTTCCTACAGTTAGAAGGAAATTTGCTGATACATACACCACACTCATTTCCACTGTGTGATGGTCCATCCCAGATGCTGCTGAACCCAGAGAATTTAGTGCCCCTTTTAGACATGGTTAATATAAGGCCTACACTTCGCAAAGAAACGTTTTCAAGGATTTAAGGAGATTTTATTGTCATTCGCATCACATGTGGTACATGAGGTGGAACGAAATTGTGATCTCACAATCCAGTTTACACCCAAGAGCTGCTGTTAAAATAGATGATATAGATAAAAAAAACAATATAAAAGAAAACAATACAAAGTGAATATAACAAAATAGATAAAGATAAATACACACAAAAAATATATATATATACATAAGAGGAATTTTTGAATGTAACTCCATATTATAGTGCCTGTCAAAGGTTCGCCAAAGTAATTACTTGCCCATGTGGTTCTATCAGCAATTGATAAATCAGGGATCTTGATGCAGTGCCGTCTAAATGATTAGAGATCACAAGTGTTCTGCTTGGGCTTGTGCCATTTTTTGCCCTTTTACAAACATATTACCTTCTAAATCCTTGAATAATTCCTCCTAAATCTTTAAATCATGCCTCCAAATCACTGAATCATGTAATGGTATGATGTACTATAGATGGATAAATCTGTTCCAATATTTACTTTAAATACTTTAATTGAGGAAAATTGTTTCATTGTTTCTCAATAATTTGATAAAATTTTTGTTTGGTCTCACACGGTTCTTAAACTGTAGGTCTTTTGGCTATCTTTGCTCCTCAATGACATGGATACTGTTTTTCTACTAAAACATGATAACATTCACCTGTTGATGTCACCTGTTAGAAAACATCATTATATAAAATGTTTTGATATGTATCTCCAATGTGTCCCAAGTGTAATACGGATCAGGGTACAAAAGCAAACATTTTGGAGAGAGGTACATCAAGTTGTTATAAAAATGTGTGAGAAAAATGTTCTTATGTCCCACCATGAACTGTGACATCACCACAAAACCTTGTTTTCACATGTAATAAAATCCTACTGATATTCCATCCTATCTCAAACTCAGCCTATGTTTTGGACTGTAGTTTGTGTGTTAATAGTAATGAAACACTTTTTTTGCTGTGATTATATTGCTGTAAAATTTTATTTAATTCAATGCACTACTTTTAAGCTAAGTGCTTATGAACTGAAAAGAAAGTTTATGCCAAAAGAAAGAAAAAAAGGATGGCAAATCGGATTTTAATTGGCTACGAGTTGTTTGGTGGGTTCCAAATGCGTTCTTTTTATATGAACCACATCAAAATTGTTCTGGTACAAGTTGTAATATTAATGCCACAGTTTGATGACATTGTAACAATCTAATAATTATTCTAAACTAAGAAGAGTCTGGACTGTGCAAAAAAAGACAAAGTGTTATAAATGCCATAATTTGCCTCCTTGTACACAAAAAGTACATTATAAAGCTCTATTTCAAGCAGACAATATAATATAATAAACCAATAAATAAAAAAGCTTTTAGCAGCACATGAGCTAATTAATAGTCATCTTCACACAGTTGTGAAGCATTTTATGCATTTTACAATGCATTTGGATATCTTTAAATGTTCCTTCACTCAATATGTGGCTGACACAGGTATCACAGGTATCAAACCTTCTCCCATTGGAGAAACTCATTTTTGAAATGAGAAACTCATTTTTGACTAGAATTTGGTCATCAGTCTGGAAAATACTGGATGATCTGTGATTCCTTCTTTTGTATCATATTTTATCTATTTCAGTTCATGTACTCTGTTAACCTCCACTGATACTGATGTGGCAAGAGAATTTAAATCTGTTTTGATACAACTGTTTCATTTTAAAATTCAATAAACACAAGAATTACAGAAATCTTCATTATAATTTATTTTTTTTATATTAAAATGTGTTGGTTGATCTGAAACATTTGTGTCACTACATTGCACATTTGTCAAAATGGAGGAAACTGGAAAGCAGACAGCACAGCAAATAGATTTGCACCGTACTGGCAAAATGCTAAAAAGTGGACATGGATGTTACTTAAAGAAAATGTTGAGAATTGTTGAGGAGTGTTTGTCACTGACTCCCTGATGGAGTGCATGCGTGTTGTGTGCAACCCCCCCCCCCCTCCTCCCACTGTCTCCTCGGGTACGCCACCTAATTTCCTTGTGATGGCCAGAGGACGATGAAAGAGGATAAGAGTGGGAGGATGAGACGAAGAGTGAGAAGAAGAGGCAAGGGGGTGTGTGCGTGCAGATTTGTGCGTATGGGGTGGGTGGGTGGGTGGGGACGAGGGGCTGAGTGGTGGTACCACGGCCATCCAGTGACACAGATGAGCACAGATAGGCCCTATATAAACCTACTGCATCCGGCTGACTGAGTGAACGGACGCGGACTGAGCAGAGCGCGCCCCTCGCTTCCCAAGAGCAAGCTTCCACACATACAGGTGAGTCTACACCCAGGCTTTCTGGGACACGGTGGGGGTATACAACCTGTAGATTTATTTGCATATAAATGATAAATATACATAGACTGGGAAATGATTTAAATGATTAAACAGCCTAATGTAACTAATGTTATGACTGTATACTTAAGGAAAATGTCATATTTAAGAAAAGTTTTAATGAGGAAGCTGTTGCAGAATGGCTTTGACTCCATCGTCCTAAGATACTCTGTATAGATTTATTGTATTATAATATTGATATATTTTAAATATACAGTATATACAGAGAAATAAAACCATAAACCTTCTTAACTTTCCATGAACGTCAATGTAGAAATAGTTTATTTTAGGTAATTTTGGAGAATTTCTATTGGTCCATTTATCAGCAAATTTTGACACAGTGTCAAGGAGTTTGTATATTCAAATTATGTAGTTAAATAAAAAGGTATAATGTTAAGTTGTTGATAGCATACTCTTATTTTTATACTGTTACATGGGTAATGTTATACTTCTAATGTTATGTTACACTAATATAAAGCTAATGTTTTATAGTATAGTGCTAAATAGTTTTAATTTATTTAGTTGTATGATACAGTGTCACATAGATAATGTTATCTTAAATGGTAAAAAAAAAAGTTCAATAGTTTAGTTTATTATATATATATATATTCTATACTGTTATATGCTTACATGTATATCTGTAATGTTATACAGTTAATGTTATATTGTATACTGTTATGTAGCGGTCTGTTATACTATGACATATTTAATGGTATATACTTAATATATACCTTATTCAATCATACAAATATTTCACCAAAATAAATCAAGGGAAATGTTTGACTTACATACTGACTGTATTGATGTTATGGAAGTGTAGTAAATATGGCTACATAATAATTAATAACATACTCTATAAATACTCAATGTAATTTTTTTACTTCTTTGCTCTTTTTGTCCACCTGCAGCCCTGAACCCACATGTGCCATGCTGCCTGAGATGCTCGCCCTTGCGCTGCCCGGCTCACGCTCCCGGTGGAGCACTGTGGCCGTCATGGTGCTGCTCTTCCTCTCAGCCACTGCCATATGTGTGCACTGCACCACCGTAGAGCATGACCTGCATATCGTCCACAACGTGGATAACAGAAGTAAGCTGACGTTTTTTTTTGTACTTTTACTGTAAACAAATACGCCACAACCTCGAGTGTATTGTTTCTGAATGATTGTTTCTCAAACGTTTGCAGTGCAGTCACAGGTAAACATATTAATGTTCATACCTGAAATTGAATATGTACTCAGCTTAAGCACAGATCTGATGAGATCTAAAGAAACTGAATGAACAAAAAGTGAGAGTTAAATTATACTCAGTATTTTGGACTATATTGGACAATATTTTGTATATATGTGAACAAACTGCTACTGAATTAAAATGTGTAAATGATAATTAAACAAAAAAAATGGGTTCTGTTAGATGTTAACCCAAACAGTTACTACAGAAACGTTAAAATCACATTAGAATATGTCTTATTAAATGTGTAACAATAGTACAACCTGATTTGGAGCTATTATAAATAACTTTTCTTAAATAAAATAATCATTTTACCATCTCTGGTGTGGAGTTCATTTTAAATGTTTTAAGAGTTCGAATTTATTTCTGTGAATAAATAAAAAAGCACAGGAGTTTGTTCACAGCCAAAACTGTGACATCACCACAAAGCCTCGTTTCCACATGTAAAAAGGCCTACTATCTTAAATTCAGCCTAGGACTTGGAACGCAGTTTATATTAATAGTTAATAGTAATGGGAAAACACTTTTTTTGCCATAAATGGCTGTAAAATTCAGAAGAGTCCTTCTGAACTTTTTCCTCAGTAAAAATAAAAAGAAAGTCAGAAAATCTGATTTTAATTAGCTACGAGTTGTTTGGTGGGTTCAAAATGCGCTCTCTCTGTAGCACCACATCAAAATTGTTCTGGTACAAGTTGTAATATTAATGCCACAGTTTGATGACATTGTAGTACACTAAAACATATTCTAAACTAAGAGAAGTTTGGACTGTGCAAAAAAAGACAGAAAGTGTTATAAGTGCCATAATTTGCCTGCTTGTACACAAAATGTACATTTTAAAGCTTTATTTCAAGCAGACAATATAATATAATAAGCCAATAAATACAAAGCTTTTAGCAGCTAATAGTCATCTTCACGCAGATTGAGGTTGAGCTGTGAGTGCACAGCACTTATGACAGTCTTGGCTTAAATAGCTTGAAAGTGTTAAAATGACAAATATAAACTGTCAGCTGACCATATGCAGCTTCATTAATAAAAAACAAACAAACAAAAAACAATAATATTCATTTAACACTTTCAAAATTCACACAAATGTAGAGAAATGTAGAAAACATCAAGACACTGCTGGCCAGATTACATGTGTGATTTTCATATCCTCTACAGAGAACACACTTTTAAAGTCAACATATTCTAAAGCTTAAAAACTGCACTAAATATGATTTGATAAAAAGGAAGTGGGACATGAAATACTATGTTTTCCCCTATGAAAAACAACTCAATAGGTTTGTAAGACTTAAAAGTGAAAAGCATTATTTTTCTTTATCCACAGGTCCAGAGATTGACCCGTTCTGGTACGTGGGGCGTGGCGTGCGGCCGATTGGTCGTTTTGGGAAGCGGGAGAGTGCAGGAAGTGTGCAGCCTGTGCTCGGTTCTCTGGAACTGCTGCTCAGTGCACTCCGGAGTGAGGAGGGCGCACGAGGAGACAGGAGCACACACACTGGGCTCACGCACGATGATGACGATTGGCTACCGTGACCATGACCACGCCTGTTTTTTCATTTTTCATGTTTTCCTGCGATTTCCTGTGTTTGCTGCTGCTTGCCCTTTCATACCCTGTTTATTTCACTGACTGGAAATCAGTTCATCTTTCTGTACATATGAAAATGCAAACTATATTGATAAATAAATGGATAAACATTCAGATCTTCATTTTAACAATGCAGTGGAGTGTACAGATTTGTGATGAAGCACACAACCTTTACAAAGTCAGGGGGAGTCATTTATTTGCTAGTATTTAACATTTAAGTACCTACTGACTATAACCAGACCTATAACCTTAAGTGTAAACGCTACTGAACCTGTTTAGAATGGGTAATGTAATGCGACTTATATCTGGATTGTATGCTGATAAGATTTTAGTTGGCAGATGTTATTTATGTGTGTTACAAGTTTCATGGTGTTACTTGGTACATTTAGTGTGCATAGCATCTGCCCATACTATCTGAACATAAGTGTGCATGATACTTCAATTACATTTACACTTAGTGTAAATCAGATTTACAAGTACTATTTGCACTAATAATTCCAAGAAGATTCCAAGCGTAAGATAGACTGCTGAAACAATCAAAATATTATACAAATTTAGCTTAAGCAAAAAAAAAAAGAAAAAAAAAGTAAGCTTAAAACTACAACAAGCACTTGTAGTTGAATAAGACCCCCCCTAAACACCTGCCCCCCGACTTAGATACATTACTTAATTACAGATGTTTTAAAACATGCTAATATAACATGACTTACTCTATCTATCTATCTATCTATCTATCTATCTATCTATCTATCTATCTATCTATCTATCTATCTATCTATCTATCTATCTATCTATCTATCTATCTATCTATCTATCTATCTATCTATCTATCTATCTATCTATCCTTAAATGTGGAATAAAAAGTCACTAGTTGGTCTATCACTATTATAAAATTAATTATATTGCACACTCTTAAAAAACAAGCATACCTCCCTTCACTTCTCAACTCACACAAATAAAAACATGGACTCTAAGTGGGGCCAGGGGTCATCTCCAGATCAGCTAGATCATTTGATTCACTCAATGATGAGCAGCTTCATTAAACCCGGTGACAGTGCAGAGCACCTACCGCTCTGGCTTTAGTGATAATGTGATTCCAAACATTTTATAAATGTTATGATTAACGAAGCAGCACATAAAAATGTATGGGAGTAAAAGTATTTAACTCATGGAAAATATGTAGTGAAGTAAAAAAAATAAAATAATAATTCAGTAAATACAGATTTGTTTTAAGTACAGTAGTAAAGTAGTTCTACTTCGTTATTATACATCTCTCGATATACGGGAAACTCAGATGGTGAATATGGGAACCAGATTTTGTATTAGTGGGCTATAGTCACAGGCTGTTGAGAGTGCGCTATTTTCACTTTTTCTGATTTTAAATCTGATGTCTTAAGTTTTGGGATTTAGGGCCCTCTCTGGTGAGAATGGGTAATTGCACAGAGCAAGCAGAAGAATCATTTTAAACTGGGTGGGTGTGATGCGGTCTCCTTTCAGAACGGATGAATCCGATTCCAGGTTATGTTCAGTTAGAGAGAGAGAGAGAGAGAGAGAGAGAGCTCAGTCAGAAGTCACTTTAACTACACACTTCGTTTTTACTATGAGTGAATGAGCTACTGAAGTCTGAGCTTCCCCTTCTGAAGTCTCCATTGCACCACCAGCTGCTCGCGTTCAGTAAAACTCAGCTGGGTCTTCTTTTAGAGGCTGTACATGTGACGTAAGTACGTAAAGACGTGGCCAGAAGAACTCCTGCGACCTAGTTATGGTTGTTTCAGCACACTGGTACCATTAAACACAATATCCTATCCCTTCCCCACTTCTTTCAGTGGAGAAGGGACAGTCCTGTTTGTTCTCCAGTTGCTTTCAGTTTAAAAACAAAATAATATGGACTGCCACTTCAATTAAGAATGTCAATCTATAAAAAACAATATTTATTACAACAATATTAATCTCACTTTTCCGTCTTCTTCAAAAACCTACAACATATTGGGCATTACAAATAACAGGAGGCAAAGGTGGCTGTGGATCAAGAGACGACAGTCTGGACACAAGCTGGGGCTTGATCTTCCCTGACTGGATTATCTGGGTGAGGGTCTGATTGTTGAAAGACCATACAACACCCCTGAAACTTAGTAAACATTACTGATTACATATCTACAACAAATTGTATGAATATGAATGAATATGCCTTCATTAATTGCTTATACTTTTAGAGCATTAATAATTTGACTGTATTAAGACTGTAATTCTATGTGTTATTACCTTTATTATGTTAGTGATTTAGGATAATTGTAAAATACAGTGATAACTGTGATATTTTCTGAGACAGCTATCGTACCAGGAAAATTTCAAACCCTGCAACCCTAGTCACGATTTTTTGTTCTCTACAATCTGTGAATCATCACACTGTGGGCAGGTGTCAGTCAGGTATGCAAACTTTATTCAGGTACAGTAGAATGTTTGTCTCAACCAGAACAAATTTGGCACATGGAAATTTGTCTGAGCACAGCTTTGGATTGACTTGTTTTTCTTTTTTTTTCCTCCTTCCTTTTCCGTTCCTGATAGAATGTGATGTCCACAAATGAGTGGTGAGATGGAGTGCAGTCTCTAGCCTTCGTCTTTATCTTCTCCTTCCAGAACAAAACACCTGCTGGCACTGTCACAGACCCAACATACAGAGCACAAGACAGTCCATCTTTACATTTCTTGACTTTTTTTTATTAACAAATCCTGAAAGGAAATAATACTCTCATTCTATTTCCTTTTATACAATAGAAAAATACAGGACATTGTAAGACAACCTCTTGACTGTGCTTTTCTTCAGAGAATTTGTACATCTATTTGAAAGCAGAAACATGCTTTTTGTACACAGACATTGCCACAGACGACAAGGAGCAGGACCCATTTGAGAGGATGGTGGAAAACCCAAAAGTGCAGAAGTGCTAAATAGTGATCATCTAGAAAAGAAAAAAAAAAAAAAACTGCTGAGAGGACATTCTTTAAAATGTGCAGAAAACGGGTTCTATAGAACCACGTCATAAAAGAACCTCTTTGAATGAAACTACAGTATAAATAGATGAGGGACCCCTGGGTGGTTTTGGAGATATTTGCCCCTAACAACTAAACACAGGGACAGAGCAACGTGTGGACCATCTGGACCATCACTGATGACTGCTTAAATAATCAATGTTTAAGGAACACAAGCTTGATTCTTCTAAGTTAATACTCCTAAGAACATAGTTGTGGGAAACTGAAGACCAGAGTCCAGCACCATTCTTTCATTTAATACTCTAGTTAACCCTGAAACTGAACTAATAAGCCTAATTTTGCGTGTCTGACAAGGAAAAACATGAAATTGTGCAGTAGCCGGTCCATTTCACTGCCATACAGTTCCTCCAAAGCCTCAACATTCTCTGTGGAAGTTTTAAATAATCTATATTGGTTTCATATAGGGTTCAGTTAAAGTTGTTCAGGATGAGGCATAATCAAATAAATAAATAAATAAATAAACGATCTCTCAGTTTGACTCGCTAGTTAGACTCGCTTTATCTCCAAAGGGCCAAACACCCCAACTCCCCCTCCCCCGCCCCCTGTTTTCTTTCCAATGCGCTCCGATTCACGTTACCCAATCAGGCCATATGTAGGCCAGATACAATCCAAAGCACTTGACCAAAGCCACGGGAAACATCCCATTCTGCATAGAATAAATGACACAGAGAGAAACAGCAGACGTGAAGAATGGCATGACAGAACATAAATGAACCGATTGAGCATGACACGGCTTCAGAAGAGACCACGTACTGCGAATCCTCCGAAATTAATTGCAAATATTTTACCCTTTATAGCAAAAGCTGATCTCAGCTATGCAGCTTTCCCACATTAGCATCAAACAAAACAAAAACTGCAAATCAACAAGCATTGTTTTTTTCGAAGAATTAGGAGACAAAACAGCATCAACATGAACACTGAGGGTTGAGTGGCCCAATGGGCAAATGCGAATTTACCCAAACCTACAGATTATCCAGACATAATGTAGATTAGTTTAGATCACATACGTATATATACACATACGTATGTGTATATATACGTATGTGATCTAAACTAATCTACATTATGTCTGGATCTAAACTAATCTACATTATATTCTTCTACGTATATATACACATACGTATGTGGCTAAATGTACTGAGCTTATATTGCAGTTAAAGTAAAGCATGTTGGCCACCCAGGTGGAGGAAAGCACTCTAATAAATGTGGCTTACAATATAAATGTTTTTTAACTGATTGACACTGACAATAAATTAATCCAAAGAAAAGAAAAAACTGCTGAATCAAAATACATTTAGAACCCAACAGAACCCAATCAGGTAAAATACATATACTGGAGTAAAAACACAGGACAAGTTAGTCTGTGATAACTTTAGACACTAACAGAACAAACAGAACCAGTTGCCAATGTAATTGTCAATTGAACCCTTTAAAACTTTACAGCGGAACTGCGTAAAACAGATTCGTCAGCCTAAAATGAGGTAAGAAATTCCTGGAGTATTCCTTTAATACTTGCATAACCATGGGTGTGTCGGGCCTACCAAAAGAGCACTAAATGAGCAATGTCAACAGCGCTCAAAAAGAGGCTGCTGATTTACGCCAGTTGAATGAAATACTCTCATAATAGTCATGTTCACCTGAAGGGTTACTTAAGAGCACAGCTTAATTTATTGATCAGAAAATTGTATTGGGACCATTGTATCAGTGAGGGCACACAACGACCCACACGCCTGCGCACACAGTTAACAGCCACTTCATGCACGAATGGTCAAGCGGCCAGGGCTACTTGACCTTCTGACTCATAATGGAAGGAGGACGTTAAATGTGATTGTTTAAACTGCTGACAAATTGCAGTTCTTTTTGTTGTTCAGGGCCTAATAAGAATTGCATTGCACTGTCCATACTGAAGTGGTAATGGCACAAGTGGATACGATTCAACATAAAACGTCTAAACACAGCATAAAAATAAAATATAAATAAAATCTGCTTCAAATAGGTCCTGTGGGGGAACATTTTTCTTGAGTTTCACCAAGACATTTCACACATACATAACACCCTTAGCAAATATGGCATCGGATCGGCCCCTTTTGGGAATACACATCGTACACAACGTTATTTTTTGTGCCATTATCAACACATTATCAACATACAGAACTCAAACACCTAAAACACTCTAGAAAACGGCCAGGAAAAGGAGTACTCAATGTTATTCTTTGTCCAACAAAGCTTTCCGACTTTCATCGTCCAACAAAGATACATATATATATATATATATAGATGATATATGTATAACTCTAGTTATTTGACAGACCTTTTGTAAATATACCCTCTGTGATGGTTGATAGAGGAGTGTGGACTCCTTTAAGGCAGAGAGAGACAAAGAGAAAGAGAAAGAGAGAGAGAAAGAGAGAGAGAGAGAGGTGAGCAGATCCCCCAGAGTGCTGGAGCACAGAGGTGTAGCAAAGCTCCAGAGTTTAGTTCTATTCAGAAGCCCAGAGAAAGTGATGGTAGGTTCCTATATGGTGGTATAAGGACCGGATGTGGGATCAAGGCACTGGAGTGGAAGAGCCTGGCGGTCCTTTCAGTCAGAGGGAGTGGGCACTGGGGGGTGAAGCCAGAGGAACTTGATGATCATGAAGTCCTTGTCATGGTCGCAAAGATCTCACCTGCGGCTCTGGCTTGCTTTCTTTTTCTGTGGAGAAAGAAATGAGAAAGAAGGGCTTTAACTACCAATGCTTTCAAAAGAGCAAGTTCTCAATTCTCATCCTGATGATCTTGTGTTTTGTGCTCTGCAAATATGAATAATCTACAACAGTGAAGTCACTGATTAAGGTATATTATCAAGAATATCTATGAAGATTAATGTTCTCAGGACCAAGAGAAAGAGAACCACTGCAATGAGAGTCTTTGGAGTTCCCAAGTCAGTCCACATTTTGATTACATTTTTATATTTCTATTAAATTCAGCCAATTGATTATACATATATGAGATACTGTCAGAAGTGCAATTCACACTTCATTTACGTATATAAGGTTATTTTTGAGCACAGTGTTAATCTGTGTGAATGCAACAGAGCAAGAAAATACATCCTTAAAAAAAATCTGTACTTTTTTCACTTGATTTCCTGAAAATGTATACATTTTAAGGCAACAGACTACAGGCAAAAAAAAACATATTTTGTTTCAGGATCATGTTTTTTTTTTAGTTTTTTTTTTTTAACAGAAAAACTGATAACCTTTTCATCTAAAACATTATTTACATGAATATCAACACCTGAGAAAAATATATAATTTTCACTATAATTTGTATTAATAATTTGAATTCCCACAAATAGCATGTTTTTTTTAAATCACAGAAATGAAAGTGCATAATTTGGAAAATTCTGATATTGATTCTTATCAATTGATAGTTTTTTACAAAATGTGCTTTTCTCTACATTGAAAACCACAACCTAAAATAATATTTGTTCTTAAACCAGTTCTAATGGGTAGATGAAGATGTTATAGTTGGATTCTTTAAAAAAAATGCTAATAGTTAAATAGCTAATACCCTAGATTTTGCTGTTGAAAAAAACAGAAACTTTTTCAGCAAAAACAATGATATTCCAGTGATCCAATTTGTAAAACTCATTCTTAGTAGTGTATTTTAAAATAGCTGAATTTATGCCATTTTTCACTATTTGACAAAATAAAAATCTGACAGTTATTTTTTATTTTGTATAATTTTTTTATGATGAACTGATCAATAGAAATACTCCAACATGACTTGAAACAGAATATTTAAATATTAAATAGTAATAAATTGCTTTCCTTTTCTTGTAAAGAGATACAAGGTCTTTGTTTGAAAGAGTTAATATGTATATTTATATACATATATATATATATATATATATATATATATATTATTATTTGTATTGCAAATTAAATCTTAGTTGCATATTTGTTTTTCAGAAAAACATACAAAAGATATGATTGAATTATATAAAAAAATTGAAATTATAAAATGAATTGTTAACTTACTGCTAAATATGAGGAAGTGCAGGGGTACTTCCTCATATTTAGCCTCTTATATGCTGTGGCTCAGTATATATATATATATATATATATATATATATATATATATATATATAGTAATTATTGAATAATATGTCTTATGATTAGTTAATTAATTAAATAATAAGACTTCATTTCTAGAGGCTATAAGTGTAATTATGTATTGAAGATTGCCTGATTCTGCTGGATTGGAAACTGGATTGGAAGAAAAATGTGGACTGCCTTTTGGACATCCAAAGAATGTTTTTAACATTCTAACATATTTAAATTAAAGCTTAACTTCAGGATGATTGATGAATTTCATCCAAGGGCAGACATGCACTAGAAAAAGGACAACACAAAGGGATGTTCCATAGTCGTGTTTGGCACTAACACAGTCGTGCTTCCACTCTTAGTCCTCTTTAGCATGCAATGAAACAGCGTCATGCACTTAAGCAAAATGGAACAAAAGGACTTGTCTGCTCCCAAAGTGTCATCACGTTAATCCCGGAAATGACTACCAATGCAATACAAGTGTCATCAGAAGACACTTGACTTGCTTCCTGACGGAGAAAAAACAATGATTGCAACAAAGAACAAGAGAAGAACAGCATAAGGACGAAAATACTGTGGAAGAGTATCAAACTGTTCCAGGTGGAGTACGCAACAGAGCCTGGAAACCAGCTTAAGGTCTGCTACAGGATCACCATCGCTTTTTAATCAATGAGATTACGTGACTAATTCTAGACTGCAATAGGCAAGTAAGGCCTTTGAAGGTACAACTAAAGGAGGAAACATAAAAAAAGTAAATGAATCATAGACATTAGCAATGACCAGAGCCAAAGAGAAGCAGTGTTAATTAAAAGAAGGATCTTTAGAAAAAAGGCCTCTGAGAAAACGAGGAGTGTGAAAGAGAGATAACACTATTGGCCGATTCTGCCTCTCTAATGGACATCGTCTCCCTCTCTTCTCTTCTTTTGGTTCGAGCTCAGCCTGGTGCATTTAGTCGCACACCTATTTACTGATCTTACTTGCTTACCTTTCAGTCCAGTCCGCTGTGTTTTTTAATAAAATGTAATGCTGTTTAGGGTTGAAAATGTTTTTTATGCCTTCTTCTATGGTTAGCGTTAGCGATGAGGGGGAAAAAGGGGCCTTTTTCTCTGAGACAGAGAGAAAGACGGCTCAAGGGATTTTAGCTAAACAACAGGCCGCCACATATACACTTTGAACACAGTGTGGGATGCAAGACATGCTCAAAATGGCTTAAAGAGGACTGAGGAGATGAGTTTGTGTTTGTTCAGTGATGCAAAAATTCAAAACCATCATCAGCAGGGCTTGGCCGGGAATTATTCTGATTTTCTCACCCAAAACGATGTTTATTTTAGGCTGTTCATATTCTCTTATATTTAACCATATCCAATAGTTGTCTGAACATTTCACAATAAAGTTATATTGCCAAAAAAACTGCAACAATAATACCGTATTTTTTGCACAATAAGGCTCATTTAAAATCATTTAAAATGTAATCCAGTGCGTCTTATGTGTGAATTTTATCAGTCAGGTTGTAAGAAGCAGTAAAGCTAACCTCGTTCGCTATTTCACCATTTAGAGGTGAGTATTATCAGCCTGTAGTCTGCTCCTAACCCCCGGCCAGCACTGCTGGAGCAGTATTAGCATTACCTGCTTACCGTGCTTGATATTTTACTATTCAGAGTGGAGTATTGTCGGCCTGAAACCTGCTTCTAACCCAGGCTAGCACTGCTGGAGCGGCTAGCCGCTAATGCTTATGCTCCAGTCTTAGTGCTGGAAATTCTGCAATCTAAGCTTACTCTAAATAAGATTTACATCCAGTGCTTATTTGACGGCGAAACTTACTGAATTAGAAGTTCCTTATAGTGTCTCTTAAAATGCTCCTTATAATCCAGTGCACCTTATGTATGTCAAAATAGACGTTAATTGATAGTGCGCCTTATAATATGGTGTGCCGTATAGTATACAAAATATGGTAATAATATCACAGCAGAAGCTGATCTTTGAATTTTTTTATTGTTTTGAGAATAAGTTTTCATTTCCTGAATCAGGTTCAAACCAGTTTGTAGTTTATTCTGTGTACTCATATCTAGGGTGACCATATTTTCATTTGGGTAAACCAGGACACCTGGGAGCCGGGGGGGGGGGTCGCTAAATGACGTCAACAATAATTTGCATAATACATGTTTTTGAAGCTGTAAAGGATTAAGGTTGTGGGAGTAAAAAAAGTGTGTAAAAAACATCCAAAATATGTTAGAAATGTTACAAATGAACAACATCTGTTGCTTTTTGAAATAGGTCGTCACTTTTTTACAATAACTTAATTTTTAGGTGAATTACATAAATTAGTTTTTTTAAATGTTATTATAAGAGCAGCAGTTAGTCAGAAGTGTTAATTTACGTTTTTTTAGGGTTTTTGTTTGTTTTATTTTATTATTTTTTAAAGTTTTCTTTATTTTTAAACCTATCATAGACAAATTGTTCAATGGTTCAATAGATATTTAGCTTTTTACAAAGAGGCAGACACTGTGGAGGAGGTGAGTGACAGGCTATGTGGTGAGTGACTGACTGAGACTGTATGAGTTAAATTCAATAATTTTTTTGTGTCACACTGAAGACAGTTATATTTACATCCTGATATAACACCACAAAAACTCGCTAGATTTGTCGGTAGTAAATTTAATGGTCCAATGAAGGTAATTTAAAAACCAGGACATTTCCTCACTTTAAAAAAAAAAAAACGGGACGACCGGGACAGAACGTGAAATACGGACATGTCCCGGGAAATACGGACGCTTGGTCACCCTACTCATATCTCTATTTATTTCAAAATAACTTTGATGAATCTGATGATTTCTAGCTTACTAGCTATCTAACACAACACATGGGATCTGGGAGGCTCTGGGTGGTTCAGTGTACTGAGGTGCTGCCACTATGATCAGGAGATCACTGGTTAGAATCCCAGTCTTGCGCTCTCTCCCCACATTGGCAAGGTGATGTTGAGCACGAGGCGTCTGTGAGCTGATTTAACTGAGCAGATTTGCTGTATTTTCTTTAGCAATGCTACATCTTTTCAGCAGCAAAAGCAGCTCTTCAAAAAGAGGTGGTGGCTGACTTCACATGTATCGGAGGAGGCATGTGCTAGTCCGGGTATTGGGACATCATTAGTGATAAGGTGGAGTGCAGCTAAAAATGTGGGTGGGATTATCAGCATTGCTAAATTAAGGATAAAAGAGGGATAAAAATGATTAAAAAAAGAGAAACTCTAACCGACCACTGATGAAGATTACAAGATGACAGACAAGACGTGAATGAACATGGAAACGAACACGGAAGCGAACAAGGAAACGAACACGGAAACGAACCGGTGTACCTCTGGCCGGAGGAGCGGGCAGCTTTCTCCTCTGCTGGCGTGAGGAGTCCAGGGTCTGAGGCTGACACATATCACACATCCAATGAAATAAACCTGCCTAAATTTTAGCTGGTTAAATCACAAACACACATCCAAATAATTGAACTGAATAGAGCTAAAGCAGCTGTTTGGAAGTTGTGGAATTCACAGATAATCTTCTCAAGGACACCAATAACCCCACTGTTCCTTGTGTTCTTACAAAAAAACTGAGTAATATACAATTTCTATGTAGCACTGTTAATGATGAAAATTGTACTCAACTATTATATATTTTGGTAACAAATATTCTACTACCACCACTACTACAACTACTACTACTACTACTACTACTAGTCCTATAGTGCTACTACAACACTCATAAAAAGTAAAAGGCATCAAAATGCTTCTGTTCATAATACTACAGAAGAAGAACTTTCCCCAAAAACTTAAGGAAACATATACATATTTTTTTTCATAGCATTTTTCTATTGCCAGGTTTTCCTTTTTATGTCTTATGCCAGAGAACCTGGATTTAAAATCCTTTGATTAGAATGCAGATCCAGATGTTGTAATAATAACAAAAAAAAAAACTGAATTGTAAACTGTTTGTAAAAATGTTTCTACAATAAGAAGTGCATTTAGAAATAAGTAAAATAATCATGAATGACACTCACCTTAGGCTTGGGCTTGGTCTTTACAAACCGAGAGCATGCAGACACATTCAGGCCTGCATTTTTAAGCGCTGATATCCGTGCCTCGATATCAGAGATCTATAGGAAGAGCAAGTGTGTGAGCGGGGTATGCCTGAAACACTAAAACACAATACTTCTTATAAAGCTCTGGATAAGAGACCACTTAAAAATTATGAGTTTCTTTGATTTTACCAAATAAAAAAAAACTCTGGAATATAATCTATAATCAAGAGGAAGATGGATGATCACAAGCCATCAAACCATTGCACCAGGAGTGGCATAAAGTTATCCAAAAGCAATGTGTAAGACTGGTGGAGGAGAACATGCCAAAATGCATGACAACTGTGATTAAAAACCAGGGTTATTCCACCAAATTTGGATTTCTGAACTCTTAAAACTTTATGAAAATGAACTTGTTTTCTTTGCATTATTTGAGGTCTGAAAGCTCTGCATCTTTTTTGTTATTTCAGCAATTTCTCTTATTCTGCAAATAATTGCTCTAAATAATAATATTTTTATTTGGAATTTGGGAGATTTTTTGTCTGTAGTTTACAGCAAAAAACAACAATGTTCATTTTACTGAAACATATACCTATAAATAGCAAAATCAGAGAAACTGAGGTGGTCTACTAATACAGCTTTGTTCAGTGCTGTATTTTGTCAATTTTAGCAGAAAAGCAAAATTTTACTGCACCACTGAGACAAGCAGCCATATTAAATCGCCCACAGACCACTCACACACCTGTAGCTCGGACTGCTGCACCTGAGCAGCAGCGGTGGCCACCTGGTTCTCCAGAAAGGCCAGTTCAGTTTCGGTGGTGGAGCTGCTGATGCTGCGAGCACAGTCCTCCAGGTCACTCAGCGCCCCCTCTAAGCCATACACTGCACCTGCAGCCAGGTACACCTGTATACACAAAGTGAATGGAAAAATAAAGATAGGTAAACAAATTGCTTAGTCATTAGTTAAAATCTCATTTAACACCAAAAATGATAAGTTCACCAGTAAGGTGCCTTTGTAATCAAAATGCTCTCGCCAAAATTTTTACATTATATCTTTGTCGATGTGCTATGACACTCTTGGATGTGGGTGCTTAGAAAAGATTGTCTAAGCATGATATTTGTATTTTTTTTATAATACACACATATGCATTTTTAGTATTGTACACTCTGCAATACTTTTACTGGCATCATATTGTACAGGGAGACCACTATATTTGCAATTACATTTTGCAAGACTTAATTTGTAGTCTGATTTGAGCTCCAATTTTGCCCTTCTGACCAATTTTTCAACTGGAAACTAATTTGTCTGGTTGGGAATTGAATCAAAATCAACTGTCATGCAGCATGATGTCAATCAAAAAGGAGCAGCTACCTGTTATAATAGCAATCGCAAGATATGATAAAAGAAAATTTATCTATTCAAGTGAAACTTTTGCATAGCAAGGGTTTTCAGGGATTCAGTTGATACAGATAAAACAGAAGAAAGCCCCTCAGCCCCTTAAATTAAATTCATGCTCTTACATTTTCCTCCATCTTGGTGAGATGCTGATCGAGTTTCTTGCCGTCTGAACAGGAGGAGAGGGGTGTGCCGGCTGGGGACTCTGCAATATCATGACCTTTGCCCTCGGCCTCCCCGATTAATTCCTCTGTGGCGTTTAGGACCTTCAGAACCTCTGTAGTGATGCTGCATAAGGAAGCAGCTGAATACTTCTGCTCCGCACAAACACGCCAATCCAGCCGAGGTTCAGAGAAAAAAACAAAAACAAAAACAACATTTAAATAATATATCCATGCTCTGATCACAAATGCATTTTATACAATCTTTACAGAAGCTTAACAAAAAAGTCTAAATAGTTCCAATCAATTAATTTTCATTCGGCACTGGATTCTAGGCAGGTACATCTGAAATGGTGTTCATCGGTCGAGCAGTAAGATTATACTCTCAAAAGGGGTATCCAGTTTTTAATGCTAAATATCTTACTCTGCTTCCCCAGTGAGGCGTGGTAGTTTTACTAATTCAATAAATATGTGAGTTTGAGTCAAAATCCAGACCCATGGGCCGGGATCAGCACATGCTCTGTGAACAACAGTTCTGGTTTAATTAGTGTCTATAGCTGTGCCAAGGCTCCACAGGGACCATGGGGGAGTCTTACTTATGTAATACCTAACAACGACCAAACTACCTGATCTGATTGGCCTTCAGAATTAGACAACAGCTGATCAACTGAACTTACACAGCCAATTCATTTTTCCATCTTTACTTAAAGTAACAGTCATACAGCTAGTAGATCATCAAAACTGCTCACATCTGTAGCAGCTGATTTCAGTACACATATTTCCAATCAGTTCATTCCCATGCTGCACCTAAATGGCTGCTAGACGGGAATGTCAGAAATGGTGTTAATCGGTCGAGCAGGAATACAAGGAATTCCTATTTATTCTTAATTTAAAAAAAGTTAAACAAGTAAACAAAAACATGCATCTTATCAAAAAGTTCTATACAACCACACCTCACACAATCAGACCATATGAAACCATAAAAACAAAGAATCACCATGCTATAATTTCCAGTTTCTGTGTGCCGATGTATTGTCGTAAAATAGCTAGTAAAAACAAAGTTACTGTAATATATAAGTAAAATATCTTTGCTGTCCTATGAAAAACACTTATCTCCATTTTTTTGTCGATTTTAGGTTTACTAAATAATTTGAAGAGGTAAACTGTCGTTTACACTGTGCCAAAATTTCTTGGTGAACGGACCAATAGAAACTCTTTAAAATGACTCTTTTTACATTGACTTCCATTGAAAGTTTACAAGGTTTTTTCTCTCTCCTCTAAAGTTGCTGTTTTGGAGATAAGTGTTTTTCATTGGACAGCGACGATAATACTGCAAAATATAAGAGTTGGTATTAGGATTATTTAATTATCACCTCTAATGATGATTTTAATAATGATAGAATTTTGATACTTGTAAAATACTGTAAAATACAATTCAAGCCAAGACTGTACCTAAAACGTAGTTTTAATAATAAAGTTTTGTACTACAGTTTCTCATTAGGTTAAATGGAATTTTTGCAAGCATTTAAAAAAATCTGCCTAATATCCAAACAACAGCTATAAAAGAACAAACATCAACCAACCTATCTTGACATTTCACTTCTCACTTATGTCACCCTTTATAAATAGGTGCTATTTGATTAAACACGACACTCAGATACATCTGATCAGTCAGATACATCATTCTCACACGTTCACCCAACACTCCACACACACACACACACACACACTCTTCATGCTCGACCTGTGGGCTAGAATAAGGAGGAAGAGGAAGTGTGTGTCTGTGTGCGCATGTCTGAAGATGAAGCAGACGAAGAAAGCCTCTGTGACCTCATACACTTCAGACTGAGAATAAAATGACGAATCCATCACAAGAGTAAACACGTGCTGCTTCACACGTACACATGCTCAAGCTCACGTACAGCATGTCTGCAATTGCACAAAGAAACACTAATGTTTCCCAATAGTCCATACACGATTCCACGCACACACAGTCACAGGTATATATATCTCTGTGCAGACGTCAGAGACCACCATGGTGTATTTCATTTCCTGTCAAAATTCATTTAGTACTTTTCTATTCTACAAGCTATTTCTGATAGCAATCCATCAGGAGGGGGATTAGATATAAGATACTCAAATGGATTACATAAGAACATAAGAGAGACAAAAATGACCTGCCAAACCAAGTTTTTTGGTTTGAAATCACCCCAGCATTACAGAAATTGAAACATTTCCTATGTTAAGCTGTACATCACCAATGTAAACAGATTATCTTCAGGTCATTTCTGACTATTAGTAAAAAGACATTATGCAAAGATTAGGGATGACTTGCTGTGGTGAAGCTCCATATATCTACTGTACCTAATGCTTGTACAAGAAACTGCAGATTCTGGTAACAATGGAGCATCTACCCTAGGACTGTTTGGTCTGGTTAAAATGAACTCCGGTCCACTTGTAACTTTAGTGCAGTTCGATTGAGCAGGTGTGAAAACAGTAATCGCACTTGGGTGCGGATCAAAAGAACCGAGACCAGCTAGAGGAGGTGATCCGGACTCGATCGGATCCAGATATTAAATATAAGCCATTTATTTGAACTAAACTGCTGATAAAGCAAGCACAGTTTAAACTGATATATTAGCCAGATAACGCTAATTACCACAGCTGTGAACAAACACTGTGTCCATGCATTCAATGCTCACAGCCGGGTGACTCTGTGACTCTGTTTATTATGTATAAATCTGCGCTGCACGTAGAAACACTGTGTTTGAAAGTGCAGCGTATATACTGTATATACTTTTTTCGTATATTTATATTTAAGATACTCCCATATCAGACAGCTCTGACCAATCAGAGGACACAGGCTGCTCGCGTGGTTTATTGATGCGCATTTTGGTGCATTTACATTTATGCCTGTGTGAAACCAGACCGAACAGAGCGAGAAAACGCTCAAGTAAACAAACTCATTAACCGATTTGGACCAGAGAAACGAACTACAGGTGTGAAAACTCCCTTTCTTACCTAATGCTTAACTATCTATCCAATATGATGTGATTGACCTTTAGAATGAGCAGAATTAACAGCTGATCATGAACTTTAGCTGAAAAAGGATCAATATTTATACACAGCCAACTAATTTTTCCATCTTTAGTTAACGTAACAGTCATACAGCTGCAAGAGCACCAAAACTGGTAGACCACCAAAAAGAAGAGCCAAACGATGTTGGATAATCTCTGATTTGATGTGAGAAGCAGATGCTCTGCTGTCCCTTTGGCAGGAAAAACAGCCTTAGCACCAAAGCCAGAAGATAACTTATACATATAAAGATCCATTAAGAATGCTTTCCAAAAAAAAAACTGTTTGTATGTTTTTGATTAAAAGAAGATGCCGAGTTCTAGAAAGAAAAAGAGTGAGAGCGTGAAAGAGAGATGATGACTTCTTCAGGTGAAAAGAAGCAAGAAAAAAAAAAGACACGTATGACATGATTCAGTAATGAGCACTTCACTGATCAATTAATGGCTGCTTTAAGCTTTGATCAAAGCTCAAAGAACAGGAGTAGAACAAGTTATGAAAGGAAGCATGTGTGTTTGCGTGTGTGTGTGTGTGTGTGTGTGTGTGTATGTGTGTGTGTGTGTGTGTTCATGTGGATATACAGACAAGTGAATGAAAGCAACATCTCCTTTCAACAGCGACATTTACAATATTGAAAACAGGTAGAGAGGGAGAAGCACATAACACTGCTAGATCAAGCAGACAAAGATACAAATGGATTTACGCACACACTTATTTTCAGTATCTGTGAATGCACAGAGCCTGTTAACAGCCTAATAACATGTATCTAGAATTTAACAGCATTTCCATTTCATCACTACAAGTACTGGATACATAAAGATGTTTTTGTCACAAACTACTATTTGTTTGATAAAACAATCAATAATAAGGACTTAGTCAGTGTTTGTGTAGAATCAATCCCAGTACATCAATCAATGAAGGACGCATCACATTTCCTTTAGAGTGACATAAGACATGAGCTACTGTTATTTTTAAGCTAATCTTTTTTAGTATCTTTTTTAGTAAGGCCAAAAAACATCCTAATGCGCCTGTAAACTGAATCCATGAACAGCAAATGTTCCAATATTAAATGTAAAGTTTTCCCAGAGTTGTTACTGCAGCAAAGCTGAGGAACTCACAATTAATACAATTTAGAGTTGTGGGAAATGATGAATCTACAAACATTTAGACATATATTAAATGCGTCCATGGGAATTTTGCGTCCAAATGCGTCCAACTGCACTTTTTAGTCCAGTTAGAGTGACACAATCATGCTCATTGTTTGTTTGTTGCAACAAGATCCAAAAGTATAGCAGCCTCTCGTGGTGACAGTATGAGAATGAGATTACTCATGTTGGCTGTTAAATAAATCTTTTGTTTGACAATAATTATCGCTTTTTTTACTTTTTGGTTGCAATTTTAAAAAAGGTATCAAAAAAAGTGTCGTTTGGGTATCGGTACCGAATTTAAGGTATCATACTGGTACCAATATCGATTTTATTTATTTTCAAATTTTTCCAATTTTCTCCCCAATTTACACGACCAATTACCCAACCCACTCATTAGGACTCCCCCTATCACTAGTGATGCCCCAACACACCAGGAGGGTGAAGACTAGCACATGCTTCCTCTGATACATGTGAAGTCAGTCGCTTCTTTTCGGTTCCGGTACATCAGCTCCGGGTCATCACCGTAGGAGTGATGTGGGGAGAGAGCGCCATCTACCCAAACAGAGGGAGCAGGGCCAATTGTGCTCCCTTTGAGCGCCGGAAGCTTGAGCGGGGGTTTGAACCTGCTCATAGTGGCAGCGCTTTAGACCGCTGGACCACTCGGAACCCCAATATCGAAAATTTTAAAACAATACCCATCTCTAGTCGTAGCAGGACACTGGTACCATTCATTTTAATATTCTGTCCTCTCCCATCTAAGGAATACTACTGCTTGGTAAAATATTAAAGGAAAATCTTATGGAGTGCTGCTTTAACTCTGTATCTTTTTTACCCTTGGTGTGATTTTGGCAGGTGTGAATACAGTAATCATACGGGATGTGATCAACAACAATCGCACCAAGACTTTCGGGAGGAGATCTTAAACAAACTCTGGATGGGTCTGAGCATTCAGCAGTGAGAAAGCTCTCACATGATTTGTTATCATTCATTTTAGTGCCCATAGAAATTTCCCTGTGTAAAAAATAATAATAAAACAAGAGGGAAACACTATAGGTGTGCAGAAAGTGGATGGTGAATTAAGTTTGAGTTACCTATTCCCAGTCTCAGTTACCCAGGTAAAGCACTGTATGACTTTGTTAAATAGATCTGATTGAGTCAGTTCAGTTCAGTTTCTGAATAATTATGTAACTTTCAACTTTCAGGCCCCAAGAAATGCCTAATTAGCCCACACTATTAAGCTCATGCACACAAATGCAGACTGGTTATTCCATTGTTTCATCACTCACTGCCAGTGATCCCAAATGATCAGCTCTCTCGGTCATTCAGTGATTTATGTGTGGTTTGGCCCACAGGCAGCCCTGGGGTTTACCTTGTGCATTCATATGCCAAACCGTTTAACTGAATAATTAATGTCCCACCTAAAAATCCCTGCAAAATTTAAAAGCTGGGGGCAGAGAGGACAAAAATGCTCACTACACCATTGCACTTAAAGCTGTACAGCTTCAAATAGGAGCAGCTGAAACAGCTCTAATGGAACCGGGGATAACCGCTGAGGACATTTAAATGAATAACCCAACACAGGGGTAGGAAACAGAAACCGGAAACACAGGCAGAAATCTGTCTCTCCAGGACTGGAATTGTCTGCTCCTAGCCTAACATCTCTGGTTAGATCCTTTCTGGGTGATACATAAACCAAAGCCCAGGACAGAACTATTGTTGTTTCTCAAAGCTGCATTATGAAAGAATTGGTATTTCTTGCTCATGGTCTCCCCCTACTGTCAGGAAGCGTAATTCATGTTTTCAGCCACCACTAGAGGACACGCTTAATATGTGCATTTCTGGAAAAAGCTGAAAGAACCATCACTGAAAGTATGAGAAGCAAGAAGCATGTGGACTAGCAGAGTAAAATTAGTCTACTCCAGAAAAATAAAATTATGCAGTTCTCAAAAGAGATATTCTGCCTGCTTCACATATGTTTTACTCAGCAGTTCAAATTCAAATTTGCAATGACAGAAATGCTGTTCTCCCTATTACAAGTGAGTGGAGATTCACCATGGTTTTTAAGTTATTTTTCTTCAATGAAAATGGTACATATTTTTACTATAAGCAAACCAAAAACACTTCACTTAAAACATACTATTGGAAGTGAATAGGCATGTAGCATTAAGCATAGTGTACAAATTTATCAGATAGATATCAAGTATCAAGGGATCTCTGAACTCCATGGGTGTAAGACATGTTAGTTTGTGAGTCTGTGTGAGAGTGTGTTAGTATTCAGTATGAGTGTTTCTCCTGTTCTCCTGTCAGCCCAGATCTGTGTGTATCTCACCTGCTGTAGGAGAGAGGAGAGCAACTGAAGCCTCTGCTGAAGAGCATGTTCACAAACACTCTGATGAACCAACAGAGACGAGCGAGAGAGAGAGAGAAAACAAGAGCGAGTGATGGAGAGAGAGAGAGAGAGAGACAAAACAATAGCGAGTGATGGAGAGAGAGAAAGAGAGAGAGAGAGAGAGAGAACAAGAGCGAGTGATGGAGAGAGAGCAAGAGAATGAGTGAGAAAGCAAAAGAACATGGGAAAGTGAAAAAAAGAAAGATGGAGGAGAGAGAGAAATACAAATAGATAAAAAACCAAGATGGAAAGAGGATAATAATCAGGGTAAAAGGACAGAGAAAAACAAAGGAAACACATAATGTGAAAAAAGACAGATGTAAAAGAAAAAAAGAGAAAAAAAGAGTCCAAATGAGAGAAAGAAATGTAAAAGAGGAACAGGTGAAGAAAAAAAAAGATGAAAAGAAAACGGGATGGGGGGAATTATAATCAAAAACGAGGTAAGGTAGTAGGAGGAAGAAAATATAGAAAATAAAAGAAGAGAAAATAAAAGAAAAAAATGAGCAATGAAGACAGATGAGAAATGAGAAACAGAGACAGACAGAGGGTGATTTAAGGAATGCATGAAAAAGAAAGGTAAAGAGAAATGAGAATGAGATACAGAGAAAGGAAAGAAAAATGTGAGGAAAAAGGAAAAGAGATAAAGAATTTGAGATAAAATACAAGAAAAGAAGGAGATAAACAAGAGAGAAAGAAAAGAGTGGTGCAAAGAGAAGGAGAAAACAAGGAAGAGAGCGAGGGAGGCAGGTGTGAGTGAAAGGAAAGGTAGAGAGGAGAACAGACCAAGAAAAATGATGGCATAGACAAAAGGGAGAGCGTGACAGAGGAAGAAAACGATATAAAAAGAGAAAGTGAGCAACAGCACAGTAGAGACAGACAGACAGACAGTGAACATCAACATGATGGACATGACACAACAAGAAGCACATAAGAGTCAAAGACGATGAAGGCCACAATCCACAGAGACTGAGGGGAGGACTGGAGGACGGCTGCAGTCGGTGTGGTACAGGACTACAGGACTGGACTAAACACAACCTGTCCACAAGAGCTTCTGTACCTGCAGAAGCTGAGTCATGCCTCTTTGTTACATGCAGAACTCAGCACCATATCTGTGTCAGAGGGGTTTTCTGGTCATGCTCTTTTAGTGCAGATTCTGTGCTGCTCAGTGTGAGGAGTTAGTCACAGTTTCTCATCACTGATGAGAAATAGGAACATAAGCTGTAACTAAAAAAAAGTGTGGAGGTGTGGTTAGTGGGGAAAAAAAGTGCAAGCAGGTTATTCTTTCTTAAAAAGCAGGCGCTTTCACATAAGCCTTAATTGTAATATTCCAACATCCAAAATTGCTCTTCTTGGATGCTTTTCATCACTGATAATACACTATACTGAACCGGATAGGTGAAAGCATCCTATATACACTTATCACCATTCTGCTTTCACCAATCACAGCCTTATTCAGTAGAGTGTGTCTTAAAGACAGAAGAGAAGGTTTAAAGCAATAGTTCAGCAAAAAAAAAAAAAAAAAAATGATACGATTGATATGTAAATTTGTATGATATGGTTGGCAGATATCATCATTTCAAACTGATGTTAGCTAGATATTAGATAGGCGTAATCTACTCTGCTCTATCTGATGTTAACTAAATGTTGGCTGATGTTAGCTAGACATTATACAGATGTCATCTACTAGTTCTGATGTTAGCTAACCAAAATATTAGCTGATATTAAATAGATGTTGACTACTCTAGCTACTGTTATCTAAATGTTAGCTCATGCTGATGTTAAATAGATGTTAACTACTTCCGCTGATATCAGCTAGATTATGTCTATTCTAGCTATATTTTTGGTGGTAATTTGATAATTAGTGTAGCTTGTATTTTTTTAGATCTTATGTTGGCTAGATGTTAACTACTGTTGCTGATATCAGCTAGATTATGTCTATTTTAGCTCTATTTTTTGGATGATAATTAATGTAGCTTGTATTTTTTAGATGTTAACTATTCTATCTAATATTGGCTAGATGTTAACTACAGCTGCTGAGATCAGATGGATTGTGTCTATTCTAGCTCTATTTCTTGGTGGTAATTTTATAAATGGTATAGTTTATATTTTTTTAGATGTTAACTATCACATCTTATGTTGGCTAGATGTTAACTACTGCTTCTGATATCAGCTAGATTATGTCTATTCTAGCTCTATTTTTGTGGTAATTTGATAATGGGTGTAGCTTGTATTTTTTAGATGTTAACTTTGGCATCTTATGTTGGCTAGATGTTAAATACTACTGGTGACATCAGATGGATTATGTCTATTCTAGCTCTATTTCTTGGTGGTAATTTGATAATTGGTGTAGTTTATATTTTTTTAGATGTTTACTATTGCATCTTAAATTGGCTAGATGTTAACTACAGCTGCTGATATCAGCTAGATTATGTCTATTCTAGCTCTATTTTTTCGATGATAATTAGTGTAGCTTGTATTTTTTAGATGTTAAAAATCTAGATTATGTCTATGCAGAAAATATACACTGGAAATATAGACATTTCGGTAACACTTTATAATACTGTTCCATAGTTAATAGGTAACTAAGCAGTAACTAAGCAGTAACTAATTAATAGTGCTGCATTAACACCTAAATATTTTCTATTAACTACCAGGGAGTACTGAGTAATTACTCAGTAGATAGTACTGAACTAATGATTATAGTAGTTCACTATTAACTCCACAATAATTACTGAGACTTACATATCTCCTGGAGAAATACTTACTAATGATGTCTCCTTTATAATAACTACTTATTAATTACTGCTCAAATCAACATTAACTACTGAAAACCCTTACATGCCACCTGGGGAACTATAGATCTAAATCAGTCTACACAAACAATTATTCTATCAGTGGTGATATTAAAGGCATATTTGAGTGACACCATTTGTAGTAGTAGTAACCTTAATTACCTTATTATCATAATTATCTTCCAAATATTAGCAACATATAGTAAAATATTACAGTGTGTCGTAATCTGCTTAAACCCCATTTTTAAAAGAAAAATATATTTTTAAAAAAATAACGTAATATTATTACATAGTAGACATTATTTATGTTCTCCAGAAGACTCTAAGACTGACTGTACTCAATTTTGTTTTAATGGTCACTGCTTTAATTTTCAGCACCAACCTTATAAACGTTCATCTTTAGCCTTGCAGTCTCACAGACTTTTAATGCCCACTATTAGGGTAATTACGGTAATTCCACAGCGCCGGACCCTAGCCTCTATCAGTGTGTTTATCTGTTGCTGCAGGTTATTCAGTGGTGATATTAAAGTCAGTGACACCACTTATCATATATTAACCTTACTTACCTTAGTATGCTCAATATCTTCCAAATGTTAGACACACTGAAATGTGCAGTAGTCTGCTTAACCCCCATTTTTGTAATATTCTGTCAGTGTGTTACAGGTGTTTATTCTAAACCTGTGCTCTTCTTCGGTCCTCCTGGAGATGTGCTCAGTAGAAGTGATGGCTCACGTACAGCTTTACGCCTTATTCTGGGGGAAATTGTGTTTAAATGAATAAATATTTGTGTTAGATAACGGACTAGGCATCCCTGTGTTCTTCATAGATAATTAATAAGGGGTCCCTGTCTTCTTTTTTCGGGAGTTAACAGCAGCACATGGTAACCCATTACTAATGACTGAGGAGTTACTGTGTTCTTATTTAGGAGTTACTGCAGATCATACCACAGTATTATAAAGTGAGAAACATGGTAACTAATTACTAATTACTGAGGAGTTACTGCAGATCATACCACAGTATTATAAAGTGAGAAACATGGTAACTAATTACTAATGACTGAGGAGTTACTGTGTTCTTCTTTAGGAGTTAGTGCAAATCATACCACAGTATTATAAAGTGAGAAACATGGTAACTAATTACTAATGACTGAGGAGTTATTGGTTCTTCTTTAGGAGTTAGTGCAAATCATACCACAGTATTATAAAGTGAGAAACATGGTAACTAATTACTAATTACTGAGGAGTTACTGAGTTCTTCTTTACCAGAGTTACTGCAGATCATGTCACAGTATTATAAAGGGAAATATACATTAATAATAATAATAATAATAATAATAATAATAATAATAATAATAATAATAATAACAACACACATTTAACCTAGCTAACTAACACACACACATTTAACCTAGTTAACTAACACACACATTTAAACTAGCTAACACGATTAACCTAGCTAACACACACACATTTCCCCTAGCTAACTTAGCTTGCTAACTAACACACATATAACCTAGCTAACTAACACACACGCATTTAACTTGCTAACACATATAACCTAGCTAACTAACCCACACATAAAAGTTAACTTAGCTAGCAAACGAACACACATAACCTAGCTAACTAACACACATTTAAACTAGCTAACTAACACATACATAAACTAGTTAACTTAGCCAGTTAACTAACACAAACATAACCTAGTTAACTTAGCTGGCTAACGCTAACTACACACACAACTTAGCTAACTTAGATAGCTAACACACATCCTAAAGCTGGTTAACAACCCACAAAGAGTCCTCGTCTGATCCAGGGGTAAAATAAGCTGGAAAAGATCTCAATATCTTGATTACTAGTTTATTTTCAATCAAATACAGAAATATGAAAGCAGCAGAGTTTCTCTTAATCCTCCTCCAGCAGCAGCAGCAGCGCACAGCAGCACAGCAGAGAATTTACACGAAGGACCAGGAGAGCTGCGTCCGCTGTGAAATTACCGTAATTAACCTAATAGTGCGCAATGAAATAAATCTCTGTGAGACTGCAAACGCTGAAGATGCACTTTTATAAGGCTGATACCTAGTATTAAAGCAATGATTGTTACATTATTACAGTCTTACAGTCATTCTTAGAGTCTTAGATGCCTTCTGGAGAACTTTCATCAATGTCTTCTATGCAATAATATTACGTTATAATGTTGTTTTTTTCTCCCAAAAATTATGGTTAAGCAGAGTAATTCACACTGAAGTATTTTACTATATGTTGCTAATATTTGGAAGGAACTGAGGATAATAAGGTAATTAAGGTTACCACTACTACAAATGGTGTCACTTGCTTAATTCAAATATGCCTTCAATTAATATGCATTTAACTCAAATATGCCTGATTTAGATCTATAGTTCCCCAGGTGGGATGTAAGGGTTTTCAGTAGTTAATGTTGATTTGAGCAGTAAATAATGAATAGTCATTATAAAGGAGACATCATTAGTAAGTAGTTCTCTGGGAGATATGTAAGTCTCAGTAATTATTGTGAAGTTAATAGTGAACTACTATAATCATTAGTTCAGTACTATCTACTGAGTAATTATTCAGTACTCCCTGGTAGTTAATAGAAAATATTTAGGTGTTAATGCAGCACTATTAATTAGTTACTGCTTAGTTCCTGCTTAGTTACCTATTAACTATGGAACAGTATTATAAAGTGTTACCGACATTTCTAATATTAATAGCCTGAGATCTGGTCTATTGAATAAACTGGGTTGGGTTATGAGCAAACAGTGGGTATGCCAACAGTGTTTAAAATGTCCATACTGGGCCGGTGTGGCTGCGGACTTTTATTAGAAACAATCAGCAGCACACCTGATTGCACCTGTTTCATCATACATGTTTATATATATACATATATATATATATGTATATATGTTTTTTTTTATTTATTTGCCAAACTACCACTTTAACTTCATAGGAATGCCTTGTTAGTCCAGTGCGTTCTCTGCTTACCTCTGGTGGAGACGTTTGCTCCTCCGGACCACAAGGGGAGCTGACTGTTGTTTCGGTCATAGACTTCGTCTTCTTCAGCTCCACAAGTTCTGACCTTCTTTCAGAGCCTCTTTCTGATTTGCTCCTCTGCATCAACTTTCTTTTGACCCTCTCCTCGCCTGGATTGTCTTTTGTTGCGCTACTTCCTTCCTTTATACTTTTCCCTTTCTCAATCACTCCATCATTGCCGTTTTCTGTTACAGCACTCACTTTGCGTATCTCCTGCAGATCCATCTTTAAGCTAGGACCATTCATTTGCTCTCGTTTTTGCCTTTCCATTTCCCTCCGTCTTTCCTTTTCTATTTCTACCTGCCATTCTACTTCTCGCTGCTTTTCCACATTCAATAATCTCTCCCTCTCTACTTCTCTCTGTCTCTCTCTCTCCCTTTCCTGCTCTCTCTCAATATGTCTCGGCCTCACGACATCAATTATATCCCGTTCCCTGCTAATCTGCCTTTCTACTCGTTTTTCGCTCTCTTTCTCCATTTCCCTCCTGCTCCTCTCCGTCTCTCCATCTCTCATTCGCTTTTCTCTCTCTCTCTGTCTTAATCGCTCACTTTCTTTCTCCCTCTCTCTACTGCTGACTTTCCTAATTGGCTCATCTTCGGATGATGTCATATCCTCCCTGCTGATCTGGCCAACCAGCTCGGAGAGTTTAGACCTCAGTTCCTGTTCCATGGTGTCATTTCCAGGTGAGGCCCTGAACCTGAGGCCCTGTGAGGTGGGCCCTGGCTTGGTGGGTGCTGCTTGGTTGTGCGTGGGTGGGCTGGCAGCCATGGAGTTGGGGGCAACCGTGTCCTGGTACTCAGGTTCTGGAGTCATGGCACCAGGGGTAAAAACCTCAGGTGGGGTCACAGTGTCTGGAGTCTGATATTGGAGAGGGGGCAGAGGGGGCGGAGCCTCCTGGCTCTGTTGTCGCCGCATCATCATAGCGTTAAGCAAGAGAGCACTGTTCTCCTAGACAGAGTGAGAGAGTGTATTATTATTATATATTATATAACGGTACAGACGTAATTTCATTACACACTCAAACTTAGTGCTCACCTTAAAAAACACTGTATTACTTATAATCCTGCTTTTAGATACATTTCTTATAAGACAATATAAAGTAAAGTACATGATTCCTGCACTGAGAGTCACTGACCCTTTACTGCCACCTGGTGGTGTAAAAAAAAAAACACAGCTCTACAGCCATTGCTTCCATTTTAAAACCATCATCATTTTAGAACCACCAAGTGTTTCAGAGGAAAAAAAAAAAGAGTGAAATATTTAAAAAGTACGACGGCGTTTTAGGGCCATACAAAAAATAAATAAAAACTGTTCACTTCGAGAATAAAGTTGTAATATTACGAGAATAAAGTCGTAATATTACGAGATTAAAGACGTAATATTACGAGAATAAAGTCGTAATATTACGAGATTAAAGTCGTAATATTACAAGAATAAGGTCATAATATTATGAGAATAAAGTCATAGTATTTTAAGGGAAATGTAGTTCTAACTGCGTGGGTTGCCCTTTAAGAGCGGAGCACTGAAAGGGGCATTTTCCGCTCATTATCTGTTACAGGGCTAATCGCCATTTATCTATTATTTATTATCTACATTTATAACCTGCAGATTATTAATGTAGTGTTGCAATTAGATAATACAGTGTCCAGATTTTCCCATGGTGGCATAGCCGAGCCTTCAGCACCCCTGCCGCGTGTGGGGAGAGCGTGCGCTGCTGCGCGGACATTTCCTGCCTTTTAGTTTGTTTTTTGTGACCAAAGGAACAGAAATAAAGTAAATTCCAGTCATGAATAAAGACAATAAACATTTTACTGATGATTGTCTCTGTGCTGTCAAGATCAAATATACTGTGAAACATGATATGCGTGTCAAAGTTATGCAATGTGGAAATGTGTTTATTAATTTCTCAATAACTAATATAGAGCTAACATATATTAATTAAATAAACATAATTCATATTAAAATATTCTTAATATTTCCTAGTAGATAGTCTACCTTACAAACTGATATAACCTTACACAAAACCCTGCAATACTTTTAGTATTATACACTCAGTCAGCCTCCACGTTTTAAACCTGGTTAAATAATTTAATAAACACATAATTCCGAAAATATAGCTTTAACAAATTCTATGTATTTTATATGAGGCATGTGACTTGTTTCTTAAGGAGGACACTGTGATTTGACAATGTGCAGATCTTTAGTCTATTTTATCAGATATAGAAACAGCATATGTTATACATGAAATGCAATTTTGTGTTTCCATCATTATATACCTGTGAAAGGTGACCATATGGGAAACTTAAAGACCTTGGTCACGCCGTTTCACTATGGAGAAGAAACAGTATCTGTGATTACACGGTTTATGTACAGTTTTGATTTGTAAGGGTGTATCAGAAAATAATGTGTTTAAATGGTTTAATTTACATTTAATTTGCATTCAAGTGTAATTTATATTAGACATACAAATTAGTTGTATGAACAGGATAACTGTCTTTAGTGTAGTTTCTTGATATTAATGTCTACATCTACATCATACAATTACATTTGGTCACTTTTAAAGCACATTTTTAGGTACTGGAATAAATTATCAAATCGATACAAATTATATTATAAACTGCCCCTTCAAATAAACATCTTAAAACATTCTAATATTATTTTAAGTCAGCTATTTTAATTGTATATAGTGTTACAGATTTAAAGCAGCTCTATATGACCAATTCATAGACAAGTGTCACTGCATTACATAATTTTTATATTATCGTTATTTCCTCATTTTTACAATGTCCAGTTGGACCAAAGTCTTTTAATAGTATATGTATATAATGTATACTTCTTGTTTGTTGAAAATAAGAAAATTAATGAACACAATTCCACATTGTTGAGATAATTGACGTGCATGTCACGTACACTTCACAGTATATTTGATTTTGATATAGATTAACACACAGTCATCCTGCATCAGGTTTATTTTCTTTATTCATGACTGGAATTTACTTTATTTCTGTTCCTTTGTTCACAAAAACCCAACTAAAAGGCAGGAAATGTCCGCGCCGCAGCGCACGCTCTCCCCGCACGGGAGGATTTTCGCGGCAGGGGTGCTGAAGGCTCGGCTATGGGAAAATCTGGACACTGTATTATCTAATTATAACACTACATTAATAATCTGCAGGTTATAAATGTAGATAATACATAATAGATAAATGGCGATTAGCCCTGTAACAGATAATGAGCGGAAAATGCCCCTTTCAGTGCTCCGCTCTTAAAGGGCAACCCACGCAGTTAGAACTACATTTCCCTTAAAATACTACGAATTTATTCTCGTAATATTACGACTTTAATCTCATAATATTACGACTTTAATCTCGTAATATTACGACTTTATTCTCGTAATATTACGTCTTTATTCTCGTAATATTACGACTTTATTCTCGAAGTGAACAGTTTTTATTTATTTTTTGTATGGCCCTAAAACGCCGTCGTAAAAAAGATACCCAACTTGGCCCTAAAGTAAAAAATAAAAATAAAAATCTGGAGGCATGATGTAATTTTGCCCTTTCCAACACTGATAATAATGAAACATTGAGCACCAGCTGATGTACAGCAATATTGTTTCCTTAAAAAAAAACCTTTTAATTGACAAAAAAAAAAAACATTTGATATTTAAAAGTTGGCTTAAACTAATCATTTAACTATACCAATTTACCAAATTATAGCTTTTTACTTTAAGCTCATTTTGTTACAGGACTAAATCATGTACATTATATTTTTAATCAAGTATTTTCTATTAATATTGTGCAATACTAATTTATATCAGTATAAAATTGCTTTTAGAATACATAAAGATTGCACAGCACTCTTATTTCACTGTTTACGCTATCAGAAACACTTGTGGGTTCACTTTGCTTTTCTTTACAAGTTAGTATATATAGTTAGCATACAGTATAGTTATAGTTTGCAGTGGTTCATGTAAATGACAACTAGTGCATAATAACAATTGTGCCAGCTACAGCACATGACTACACATATAGCTATGGAAAAAAATAAAGAAACACTTAAAAATGATGAGTTTCTTGATTTTACCAAGAAAACCTTGATTTCTGCACTCTTAAAAAAAATCTTATGAATATGAACTTGTTTTCTTTGCATTATCTAAAGGTTTGAAAGCTCTGTTTTTTTGTTATTTCAGCCATTTCTAATTTTCTGCAAATAAATGCTCTAAATGGCAATATTTTTACTTGGAATTTGGGAGAAATGTTGTCTGTAGTTTATAGAATAAAACAACAATGTTCATTTACTCAAACATTTACCTATAAATAGCAAAATCAGAGAAACTGATTCAGAAACTGAAGTGGCCTCTTAACTTTTTCCAGAGCTGTAAATACAAGTCCAGCAGAAATAAATATACTAATTAAGTTCTCCATTAATTCAATTCACCTAGACATGGTTAAGACCTGCTTAAAATCAGAGAGTTACAGTGTGAGCTCTTGAGGAAAAAAATATAGGTTTTCTCACTTTAATGAAAATATTGTCTCACAGGTGGTCATACTAATCTCATCTCAGTCTCAGCTGAATAATATTCCCATCTGAAATGTGTATGAACTACACCTCAGAATTATTAATGGTTTTGCTGTGTATCAGTGCAGAAAGAAGATTAATACAATGCTGAGGTCTGCCTTAGTTCCATTTAGAAATGGAAAATACATATACATTAATGGCCATTGCATATAATTGGATGATTGAGAAAGACAGATGTTTCTAATAATATGGAAAGGTGGATGTCATGTGAAAGAAGTGTTGTTTTCTTTCCTCACCGGTGTAGCAGTGCTATACACAGAGTTATGTGCTCTGTGACTTTGTTCAGCCAACTCGCGCTTGCTCCTCCTCCGGCGGCGTGACCTTCTGATGTGCTCATTGCTTCGCTCCTCCCCCTCGCTGCTGTCTCCGCCCACTCTGGGGTTAAAGTTGACGTCTAGTGTGTCAGACCTCAGCGGAGGCGGGACTGTGAGGTCAGGTGGGTTTCTGTAGGGTGTATAGGGCATGTAGGGTGGGTGACAGTCAGACAGCCCTTTCTTTCTCTGGTGAATGTTATGCGTAGGCCTGCGTGGTCGGGTCGGAGGTGCTGTAGAGGCCTCAGAATCTGAGTTAAGGGTTTCTGTGTTGGTGTACTGGCCCGAGGAGGGTGAAGTTACAGGCGGATGGTGGCGTGCATACGTCCACTCCGGGTCGTGCTGGGAGTCGGTGTAGTACGACTCGTCTGAGAGGCCTCTGCGGAACTGCAGCAGCGCAACCCCCCAGCTGCTCTGGTCTTCAGTGTCCGAGTCTGAGCCCATCTCGTCGTATGCAGACACCACGCCCGACTCTTTCTCCAGCACACTGAACACCAGGCTTTTACGCTTGGCCAGCAGGCTTGGCCGCAAGTGCTGGGAGCTCTGCAGGGCAATCCAGTTGCCGTCTGGAGACTGCAGCACCGAGGAAGCACCTACAGAACCAAGACACACACACACACACACACCTTATGAGTGAGAATAATACACACACACACAGGAGTAGATGGAAAGATAAAGTGTGCATTTGATCAAAGAGGGCATCATCATCCTGGAATATGTGTAATTCCAGTCAACTGTAAGAACTAGGGCCCTATGATTGAGAAAGACAGATGTTTCTTATAATATGGAAAGGTGGATGTCATGCGAAAGAAGTGTTGTTTTATTTCCTCACCGGTGTAGCAGTGCTATACACAGCGTTATGTGCTCTGTGACTTTGTTCAGCCTGTCTTCTAACGTATGCATATTTATATTATATTTCTATGTCCCATCAGTCACTTTCGTAATCAATGTCATTGCACATTGCACTTTGCTCTGTTAATTATTTAATTATTTATGACCATTAGCAACATCTACTGCACCGCTCCGTTTACAGATAGATCCTTACCTTGTATAGTTAGTTTTTTTATGGCCTTATATATTTTCTATTCTTCTGTGTTTTGATTTGTCTGAGTATGTTTCTTATTGTATTGTGTTGTTGCTGCTGGATGCCTAAATTTCCTTTGGGATAAATCAGGTATCTATCTATCTATCTATCTATCTATCTATCTATCTATCTATCTATCTATCTATCTATCTATCTATCTATCTATCTATCTATCTTAGTGACTTATAGTGCTTCAGTCAATTGTGCATCACGCAGCTTGATTTAAGGAGTATCTGTGTGTCTTTGGTATTGTGAGGGCACGAGAAAATACAGCATGTGTGGCTCAAAATGTGCAAAAAGCCATATACTAATTATTTTAATTCATCATGGGTGTGTTTTGGGTGTAACGTGAAAAAAAAAAAAAACAACTGGTGTGTCAGTCATCACTCCCTTTAAAAGGCAGGTGTGCTCTGACTTTGTCGCATTGATATCTTAACAGCGCAGCGCTTTTGTGCACCTCAGCAGAAGAAAACTGAAATCCCTACAAACAAAGCTCCAAAATCTACTACGATGTCTTCTGGAGAATAGAGACAGTTACATCAATGAATCAAGCATCATGAACTATTTTTAATATCATTAATATTCAAAGAAACAATGAATGAACAGGTGTCCCAATACTTTTGTCCATACAGCATAGTTTTGCTGGTACGGCTTTACTGCACCTGAAACCACAGCAAATCTGTGCAAACTTAATGAAGACCTAGATGTTCAAATAGGTTGATAGAAGTGTGTGTGTACATGAGTCGAGCAAGAGATGGGTGATTACTGACATCTAGTGTTTACTAGAGTCATTACCATCATAGATCCTGTACAATACAGTCAGCAAGGCAGCTGTTAAAAGCTGTCCTTCTACTCAGAAATTAGAATTATTACACTACCTTTCTAACTCCTGCTTTTTTCTCTTTCTTTCCTTTCTGTTTCCTCTATCTATCTCTTCTACATGTACGGAGATGCCCTGTTCCTGATGTTCCCAGCCTGGCTGTCTGTTGCATTTCTGCTCTACAACCCTGCACTGATCAACATTAACACAGTCAGAATCTGTTTCTACATTAGCCATAGCTCTTCATTATCAATGATGTGCTCATCATCTTTTCACATTGATAGATTAGTACCTGTTTCTATATTATCCATATCTCTTTATTAATGTGCCCATCACATTTTTGCATTCAGAAATTTGTACCTGTTACATTAGCTTTAGCTATTGTTCCACATTATCTCTCTGAACTGTTGTTTTGTTCTGTTATTTGTTTGTAATAAGCAGGTCGACCCGAGTGGGGACCCGAGTTTCCAGGTTTCTTTCTCTTAATGTAAGATAGTTTTTCTTTGCCACTGTTGTCACAACACTAATTGGAATCTCTGTGGTGCTGCTCATAAGAGGTGTGGATCTGTTTTTCTCTGTAAAGCTGCTTTGTGGCAACTTTTGTGGTAAAAAGTACTACATAAATAAAATTGAACTGATTTTCTATAGCTCTGATAGCTCTGATCAAGAGTATCAGTAGGCATTTTAGATAAAATGTCATATTCATCTGTGATTTCACAATTAGTTTATGTATTTAGTTGATTTAAAGTAAATGGCATTATGTGGTTTTATGTGGTGTATCCATTGTGTGCTGTCCTGCCTCTTTTTTAAGTTTTATGCTGTGTTTTGCAGTACATCATGCAGCCAAATATGCTTAGTACATATCACCAGTACTGTCACCCAAAAGCACATCTCTCCAAAATGGCAGCAACATTCTTAACTCTTAATGGAAGTCAATGGAATAAAAATATTTTATTTCATGTCATACTGAAGCATTTCTATCCTTCGGTCCATTACAAAAGTTTGACACAATGCAAACTGTAACTGCAAGATTGACAAAAAACAAAAAAAACAAACAAAAAACAAAGAATAGACCTTTTTGGGAGTTTTGTCTTTTAACAGTGACAATATTTGTGTGTATTTTACAAATGAATGCAACTCTTATTATGGGTGGGCAATATTATATCGTATACAATATATCGTGACACAGAAATATCATGATATTAAAAATCCATATTGTGATAATAGGGCTGTTCTGTCTTAAAAGTAGTCTATTATTTACTGTGAAGCTTTAAGTGTATTTATTGTATAATTGTTTTAGTTTGCAGTTTATATGCATGCACTATTCTGCATTCTGTATTCTGCAATATTTTTTGCTGCATTATATCATTTTATGCTATATTATTTATTTTGCCACATTATGATTATGCTGTTATAATATTATACCATATTTCTGAAATTAGTTAATTATTTTTCTGTTTTCCTATATCGCCAAGTATTTCGTTATCGCAAAAATACCCTGAAATATCGTGATATTATTTTAGAGCCATATCGCTCACCCCTAACTCTTATAATAGAAATAAAAGTTATGTGAGTTGTATGCGTGTGTGTGACCTTACAGGAGTTGTCCAGGCGATCCACGCTCTTCCAGCCTGGTACAGATGAAGCACGGCTCTCTCTCCTCAGTGAGGAATACAGCTGGATCTCAGGCTCTGGTTCCGCAGCTTCACAGCCTCCTGGAGGCTCGTCTGCTTCAGGAGCTTTATCAGGAGACTCGTCACTCGTCAAAGAAAACGCTGACCGTGATCTCTAAACAACAGACACAGAGAAACAAAAATACACACCTATTAAAAGGAAAGAAAAAAAACAACTAAAATAATGTAAATTGAATAGAAATACATAACAGTAAAGTGTACTTTGGTAAGAAAAGGCACTAAATAAATTCAGAAACTGTAGCCTCATATCATAGAGACACAGCCTGTCTGAAGCAATTCAGTTCTGTTGTTCACTCTTTACATTTAAACTGCATTTTTTTAACAGCCGGGAATATGATTTAGTGCTGCAGCCTTAACAGACTGTTTTTGGAGATATAATAATAGTGATGTTCTTGGTTTGACTTTGGATGTTCAACTACATGTTTAAAATGAGTGCTTTCTTAATAATCAATATTTTTTTGCCTGAATTATTCATAAACCGTGGTTCAAACAGTTTGCAATTCTAAGCCTTCATTTTGGATTTTGTCTATGTTGATTTCTCCTACCAAACTAGACTGGCTCATTCAGGTATGGAAAGAACTTTTGATGTAGCAACACAATTGACACAAACATGGTATGTTACTCCAAAGCATCTAAAACTGTATTAATGGGCAAAAAATACCAGTATTACAATATTTTTAAACCTAAAAGATTTTGTTTGATAATTGCCCTAGATACAGCTCTGAAAAGAAAATAAAAGACCATTGTATCTGATGTGTATCAGTGTATCTGATTTTGCTATTTATAGTTATATATTTCAATATGTCGAACATTATTGTTTTATTCTACAAACTACAAACAACATTTCTTCCAAATTCCAAACAATATTGTCATTTAGAGCATTTATTTGCAGAAAATGATAAATGGCTGAAATAACAAAAAAAGATGCAGAGCTTTCAGACCTCAAATAATTGAAAGAAAACAAGTTCATATTCATAAAGTTTTAAGAGCTCAGAAATCAATATTTGGTGGAATAACCCTGGTTTTTAATCACAGTTTTCATGCATCTTGGCATGTTCTCCTCCACCAGTCTTACACACTGCTTTTGGATAGCTTTATTCCACTCCTGGTGCAAAACTCTTAGCAGTCAGCTTGGTTTGATGGCTTGTGATCATCCATCTTCCTTTTTCAGAGCTGTATTATGCCTGATGAGATTGAGTGTGGTCAGTGGTGGCTCAGTTGTTAGAGCATAGAGTTTATGATTACAGGATTGTGGGTTAGATACCATTGGCAAGATGCTGCTGAGTGGGCCTGTATTAAAAAAAAACAAAACAAGAAGTGCTCTGACACACTGTATATAGCGCTGAATGCATAAACTAATTAAAGTTGCTCAAATATTTAAAAAATATATATTTTCATGAAAAAGTATGTTAGTGTGTTCCATGCTTTGCCCAATTGATTATGTATTATTAGAAGCTGTGTAGAGTATAAACATGTTTGTTTGGGTGTGTGTTGTTTTTTAGAAAGTTCAGTCTAGACTGGCCCTATAATGGTCTGGCTCTGTGCTAATGCACACTGGAATTTTCAGTGTTTCCATTCATCCCAGTAAAGTGTATTCCAAAGTATTTCAGCATAGTTTGTTAAACTTTAAAGCTTCTTTTGTGAATTCTTTGCAACAGCAATCACAATAGCTTTATGAGCTTAAGGCTGCTAAAGCTTTTCTGCGCTCAGTCGAGCAGAGCCAAGCGGGCAGATCGCCTCTTTTCATTCTTACATTGATTAACTCATTTTTTGCTTCAGTTGAAGGCTGCATTACACACATTCCACCAGCAGACTGCAGTAGACACCTACACTTACTCTCACTGGGCATGGTGTCTAACAGGGGTCTAGATAGAAAACAACAAGAACAATTGTATCTTTCTGAAACATATGTATAATATAGTTTTTTGTTAGAAATGCTTCCCAGAACAAAATGCTGACACAAGTCTGTCTCTTACAGACTTTAACTTTACAGACAAAAGACAAAAGTTTAGATATGTTGGGATGTTGTTTGATTAAGTGAAATCATATTAACAAATCTGGATATTTGAATCCACAATTACTAAATAACATGTTAAATTAAATATATTAAAAAAGAGCTCCAAACTTTAAAGACTGAGGGGCTGGAGCTGAAAAAGGTTTTTTTTTTCCTGCCAGATCTTTCTCCAATTTCATTAACTGTCATTTTAGTGATTTTCTGGCAATACTATACATAAGATCATAGAAATAAGGTTAAAAGCGTATTTCTAGTCGCAAGATGTCATGTGATGCTTTGTATTGGCATATAACACTGAGAACACTACTTATAATTAACTTTAGGGCTATATCTTGTTTAAAATGTAATAGATTGAACTTGATGAACTGACTAGGATCACTGGTCCAGTGATGGTATAGTTACTTTGAAAAAGTAATCCGATTACTGATTACTGATTACTCCTTTAAAAAGTAACTTAGTTACTTTATGGATTACTTGATTTTAAAAGTAACTAAGTTACTTTACAAGTTACTTTATTAGTTACTTTCAGCAGCTGCAGACACAACCTCCCGCCGCCTTAACATAAACATTACAACCAGTTTTGCCAATACTCCCTTTATTGTAAAATGCACTTTTAACAGCAACAATTTATCTCTATTAAGTTGAACTATTTCCTAAAAATATATATATTTTTAATTAAAAAAAAAAATAACTTAACATATTAAAAAAAAAAAAAATTAAAATATGGTATTTCTTGATTTTACTAAACATAAATACTTGTTTTTATAAAAAATATATAAAATAAAGAAATTCTTTCTTGACCTGACATATTTAACACTGTAAAACTGAACATTGAACTTGTTGTTCTCTGCAGGGCAGCAGGGAGTGGTTTTATAAAACAGAACCGTGTATATGGTCTAGACCAGGGATCACATATTTGCAGACTGCGGTCCGGGTCCGGGTCCGGACGTTGTCCAATACGGACCCATACCGGATCCAACTACTGAGAAGGATTTAATTCTGACAGTGTTCATTTAAAGCACCGGAAATTTGTGGCAGACCGCTGCCCTGGCTAGTGAATTGGGACGCGGCCGCAAAAAAAAACGCCTTTATAAAGAGATACTGGCGAAACCCGAGAACTGGCGAAAAACGAAAACGGGCGGAAACTAAAGACACGCCGAGCGAGAGAGAGAGAGACAGGAGAGAAAGCGAGACGCGTGTGATTGGGGAAGAGCGGAGGGGGAATGGGGTAAGGGAGCGGTGTGTGTGTATGTGTGGAGGAGATGAGGTGGAGAGAGAGAGAGAGAGTAACGCACAGTGACTTAAATAAGTAACTTTAATCTGATTACTGGATTGGAAATAGTAACGCGTTAGATTACTCGTTACTGAAAAAAAGGGTCAGATTAGAGTAACGCGTTACTGACATCACTGCACTGGTCAGATAGATATACAATATGTCTAAACGTTTGTGGACAACCCTCCAATAGAATAGGACCCTACGGACAGATAAACATGTATCACTTGTGGACTAGAAGAGAATAGAGGAAACGTTTATAGGCAAATCAGTATGTGTGTGTGTGTGTGTTTACATGAATATCTTACCCACAGTGAGTAGGAGCTCTTGACACTGGCCTGGGCGAGAGGTGAGTGCTGTGGAGCAGTGTGTGTGTGCTGTGCTGAGGTGTGTGTGTTGGATGCTGAGGTAGGGGATGGAATTTCGCTGTTCTGAGCCTGAGACCAAACCAAGTCATACTCTGCTTGTATCTCAGTGCGTTTCCCCCTCTGAATGATCTATAGATCAGTGAGAGAGAGAGAGAGAGAGACAGACAAACACAAAAAGCCATGAAAAATAAAAACAGTATGCAACGATAACAACAGACCATAGATCACACAACCTCTTCACATTCACCTCTTTCACACTACTGGATATAGATATCCTCTCTACTATAGAAAGAAACCCACCACAGGCTCAAAACTTACCTGATACTATTTGGGTAGTGGACTTTTCTTATCACAGCAATCACTCTGGGATATGCAGGGATAGCAGAATGTAAATTGATCATAAGCCAAAGCCTTGGGAACACCCGCAGTTGTATAAATTGTGAGGTGATATATTGTGAGTGAGACTGAACTCTTATAAGCATGCTCATGGCAAGGCTTTGTGAATTATCAGAGTTTGAGCGACGTTTGATAGTGCATACCAGATGGATTGGTCACAAAATCTTTGGATACAATACTATTTCCTGTTCCATTAATTTTGGCACATCATTGTATGTGGTCAGTGATGCACTTATGATGGATCATTTTAATTAAAGCACAGAAGATAGTATACATTTTAACCATTAGTATATATATTTTTTAATAATATCATTTTTTTTCCCCCATTTTCTCTCCAATTTGCAAAGCCAATTACCCAACCCACTCATCAGGACTCCCCCTGTCACATGTGATGCCTCAACACCAGTAGGATGAAGACTAGCACATGCCTCCTCCAATACATGTGAAGTTAGCCACCGCCTCTTTTTGAACTGCTGCTGATGCAGCATTGCCGAGTAGCATCACAGCGCACTCGGAGGAAAGCGCAGCGACTCGGTTCTGATAAATCAGCTCACAGACGCCATGTGCTAATCAACATCACCCTTTGGAGTGATGTGGGGAGAGAGCATCATCTACCCACCCAGAGAGATCAAGGCCAATTGTGCTTTCACAGGGCTCCGGTAGCTGATGGCAAGCTACATGAACAGGATTCGAACCGGTGATCTCCTGATCATAGTGGCAGCACTTAACCCGCTGAACCACTTGGAACCTATAACCATTAAAATTTTAAACAGTCACATTTTTGATGGTATTTTGATCGTTGGTGTTTTTTTTTTTTATTTTATTCTGTGCCAAATTTAACTGAACAGTGGGAAAATGTGCTGAATACTTTCCTAAAATTATAAATTACAGATTACAGATTTTTATGCTCTCATAAATGCATACATACATACATACATGCATACATAATTAAAAGATGCTGACCCAATAAGAAACATAAAAACATGCTCACTTTTTGGACGATAGTAGTAGCGAGTTCCTCTATGAGCTCCTCTTTATGATCACGCAGATACCGAGCCTCATTCTGTTTCTCCTGGACAGAAAGAGATGTGGGGGCATAAATAAAGAGAGAGAGAGAGGGAGAGAGAGAGAGAGAGAGAGAGAGAGAGAGAGAGAGAGAAGGAGAGGATAAAAGGTAAAGCAGTGGTTGCTTCTGGGTAAGAAACCCATTACAAAAGTGAACAGATGGTTAAAATAAATGGACGCAGGGGGTAAGATGTATGCACTGCAGTAGATAATGTAAATGGACCAATATGTGAAGCCAGCAGTGTTTCGTATTATCCCTTTTCCCTTTATTTTAACCATCTAAACCATAGTACTTTAAATAACTATAATTGAAATAGAGTATGTTATTTTAAAAACAGGTTGTTCCAAATATATATATATATTTGATAAATATATATAAGATAAATATTTGAATGAATAATATAAACTGAATAAATGCACGGATATTACACGGATAGATGAATGAACGAATGAATGGAGCTGATTTATGGGTAGGTGGATGGGATAGATTGCTGGAGGGATGGATAAATGCATGATAAAATAAACATATGATTAGATTAATTCATGTGTGAGATGCACTGATTAATGTTCCAATGGACAATAGAGAATATAGGGTTAAAAGATGCACAGCTGGATAGTTTAATGTGTGCATGAAATGAAAAGTGGATGAATGAGTGAATCAATAGCTGTAATAGCAGAAGAACACACCAGGCTATCTCTATAGCTCTCTGCTTTAGCGATAGCTTCTTCTATGGCCTCCTCAGCAACACGCAGGGCAACAGTGAGGGTCTCTGCCATACTGTGACCTACACAAACACACACGGACAAAATCACATAAAAACACACAACGATATGAAGCATTCATTAATCAGCAAACACTATTATATAACAGCTGTTTCTCATGCCCATACGGTCAAATACTAATGTTTAGGTGAGTTTGTGTGTGTACGTATGTGTTTGAATGTGTGTATTTGTGTTTTTGTGGGTGTGTTTAAGAATATTTCCTCTTGTTACTGTAGTTTCTACCTTCTAAAAGGTAATGTGAAGTGCTTACATGATTACAGTGATTCATTCAATGTGTAAATGTGAAGAGCCCTTAATCCTGATGGTAACAATGTGTGTACACAATACACAAATAAGCCCATTATAAAATAGAAGAGCAACTCTGTGTGTGTGTACAGATGTGTAGGATTGGTTAAAACAACTGTTTTACTATCACAGCTTGACCTGGGTTCAGAGAAACAACCCAGTTAAGTATGACTTACAAACCCACACACCACAGTAAACACAATAGGCTGAGAGAAGTGTTGAATAATGCTGGGTCTTGGAGCTCACCTTCACTATGCTTGTAGAATGGGGAGTCACTGCCACACACACTGCCATCATTATCGTTACTGCCCTCAGGAGCACTGACATCTGCTAAAAAAGAGAAAGAGAAAATAGAGAGAAAGAGAGAAATGGAAGAGAGAAAAAGAGAAATTTATTATCATTCATTTATTATATATTACAATGATATTTGGAGGAAAAGTAAATGTTGCCAGAAACAATAAATGATGATTATTGTAAATGTAGATTATTATGAGCAATATTTATGTATTAAGCTACTCATATACGTTCTCATATCTCCTCCTGTTATCCTCCACTTCCTCCTGTGGTTCTTTTCTCTAGATTTATCATTTCGGCTTTCAGTTCTTTCATTGATTATTCCAATTCTGTCAGCGAGAGAGAGCCTGGTCTGTTCATGACCTTCTCGATTATCTGTCCTTAATTTCCCCAATTCAGCCAATATTATCATCTCAGAGTTGCGTATATTAGCATTAGCCTCATCGCTTTCAGAAGCTTGGGATTGTTGCTTCCCATTTTCATTCGTCTTCCTCACGCAAGAAGATGCCATTGTAAATTATATTAATTTCCTCCAATTCCGTTAGTTTTGATAGAATAATGTTGATTAGGATGGACAGAGTTTAGTTTTAAGCTGATTTTTTCAACATGGCATCACCGGAAGTCCTGATCTACTCATATATAAGAAGTGTGTTATACACGTGTAACACATTTGTAATACAACACAGATCATACATCTCGGCATAGAGCTGTATCCAGCACATTTTTACCCAGTGATAGGTAATCTGGCAATGGCACAGAATCTACAAGTCTTCAAGTCTTAGAATGCTGGTTATCAAGACTAAATGTTCTACCCCTCTCATATTTATATGGGTCCTGTTAATACTGTCATTAACTCTTTAGCTCCTCTCTTCTTACTAACGGATACACTCTTATATGGCACTATTGTCTTGTGACTCTTATCTCATGTATGTCTATATCTGTGACCATGTTTATTGTCTATTTTCATTCTCTTATATTATTTATAATTTTATTTAGTTGTATTTTAGTGAACTATTGCTTTATGTCTTTTTTGCTTTTACTTTGGAAAGGAGAGTAATACAATTTATGTCAATGTATGGAATTCTTTAAATAGGTCACGACTGAGCGTGAATCATTTGCATGTATCACTAAGTATGCCTTAGTGATTTGAATTTAGTGTTGCAAAAATATTATTGCAATACTTTGATATTTAATTTTTTTCTTACTGGTGCTGTTTACTCACTGGACCTGTTATCACACGTCCCAACGTGTCATATTTAATGCTTCTATTAATACAATGTCTTTGTAAAATTAAAGCATAGTTGAGAAACTTGTTTTCTGCCTCTTAGTGACTAATTAGTGGATTTGCTTGTCCATCAAATTTTTGTGTGAAACTAACCACAGCACACCCAGGAAATTATTTACAATTACTTAATTTTTATTAATTGTATAACTATAGAATGACTTTTAATGAAGCAATCCAATTAAACTTTATAGCCTCAACTCTGGATGCAAGTTATATGCCTGTATCTCGGGATAAACAGACAGATTCAGAAATTGAACTGTGTTGTATCATTGCAAAGATATTAAATATATATATATATATATTAAGAAACAGCAAAAGTGATGTGCCTGCATCTGTTTAGTTTAGTGCTGTTTTTGTTATTACCACATACGCTTATCTATTCCTCATAGCCTCAGTGTTTCTCCCTTTTCTTCGTGTTCTCTTTTCGCCCACTTTATTATTATTATCAGTATTTGGACTTCACAATCTCTTCTTTGAAAGTGGTGGGATTCAGTAATCCTCTTACTCTCTTACTGCTCAGTGGAACAGTAAATGTCATGCGCCCGTAAAATCTATTTCTCTTTCTAAAATCTCCAAGGCTAAGTTTCGCTTCGTTTCTTTTCATCGTCTTTGCTCAGGCGGTGACTGCACTGCTGTCGGCGCTGCTGTCCTCACTCACACCTAAACTGAGCCAGCGATTTAGAGCATGTAATTATATATATGCCACTGTTATATCTACAGATTCCTTAATGCTGCACTGAGGCGAGGTGGGCTTAAAGCAGATTACATAGGAGAGAGTGAGATGAATTGCACACACAAACACACACACACACACGTTTATTTCAAGACAGGAAGGCAGAGTAGATGGTTAGTGACAACTCAAGTTGTACTTTAGGTGTGTATGCTTTACAGTACATTTATTACTCTTTTTAAAGTTACATTTAAATATATTTACAGATTTGAATACTCTTTTGAACATCTTTGCTTTCTTTTATTTTGTGCGCTCAGAGCGCCGAAAATAACATAGACATATGAACTGAAAATAACATAGACATATATATATACATAGACTCCACATAGCGTAGCAGCCAGCACCAGGTAGCAGGCTATGCGGAGTCTATGTATATATATGTCTATGTTATTTTTAGTACAATGATGGTGGTGCTCGTAGCTGAAGCTAGGGTTATGGGAGGTTTTTAATGAGCTTCTTGTGCATTTTTTTAGTTATTAATGCCTCGTTTTAAATGTCAGGGCTTTCCAGATTCTAGCAAGGTGGTGTGGAGCTACTTTGAGCTGGATAACGGTGTAAAAAGCGATTCATCAGGGCAAAATATGCCCCGTGTCACCCAGTCTGACAGGTGTTTGGACAAACTGATAAAATTTCAGGATCTCGGAACGCTGTGGGAGAACGAAGGTGTGCTATTAATCAAAGGAAAGTACTTTTTATCATGTTTTACTACAACAAAAGTCCCATTTACAGCGGTGTTCTTCTTTAAGAATATCATTAAAAAAAGAAACACATTTATTATTAGAAACACAAACACATCTGCATCTTGCCTCTCATATGGCCATAAAATGTGAAAGCTGTGGTGGCTGTAAATTGGAAAAGAAAGTCCCTGTGCTCTATTGGCCATACCCTCACAACTGAGGTGCCACTGGACAGCTCAGTATACCCTCTTGACAGTACAGTAGGACTCAAGCAGACTGCTATAAAGTGCATGACTTATAGGTCTGTAAATATTGTCCATTACAAATGGACAAGTGGACAAAAATAAACGGCCAGATTTCAGGATGTGGAGGAAAGAGATGTAGAGATCAAACACACACACACACACACATGCCTGCATACACATAGATAAATACACACCCAAAGCAAATAAGGAAAGGAAATGAATGTGCAAGATGAAGCCTCTGGAAGGAGAGAGAACCCAACAAAAATGCCATCTGTATGGCAGAACAGTGAACCACAAACCCCCAATCCTTCATCATGAGCTCCACACATTCCAAACCACAAACAGGGAAATACGTTGGGGATATAAGCAAACCAATGAAGGCAAACACACTCGCTCAGAGTGGTCCACCTGACCGCACAGTCACCTCTCCACTTCCATCTGCCAACCCTGAAGGAGCACTCATTCAATATCACCATGACAACGGAGCAGAGGGCGAGACCACTGCGCTGGCCGCCTGTGAGCGTTCGACTCCGAGAACACAGCCGTCTAGACAGAATGCGCTCGGCTCTGACCACAGATGGGTTCTAACACAGAATGCATGTTCTGATATCACAGATATTGAAATCAATTACAGATAAATCTGCCATATTCACTCTGTATCCACTTTTTTGGAAACATCCACCTTACTTGCAAACAGTTAAGAGTCTAAGCGCTATCTGGTTATGCACAGTTTAGCCTAGACCTACTTGAACCACACTGTCATGAGCTAAACAATGTGAAATCACTGTAGCAGAGCTAGGTGTAATTTAAAGGGAATCATGTAATGTATCGTAATAGTTTGTCCAAAACTAAATTAAAACTGAAAAGAATCAATTTCTCTGTATTAAATTTGATGGATGCACTGAATTAAAAAGGATAATTACAATTATAATGTATCATATATCATATATTAAGGAGTCCAAGACAGAGAGTAATATAGGACCATTTTAGGGTAAGGGGAGTACATAAAGACTAGGGCTGGCAGGAGACATCTGTCAAGACTGTAAATGTGAGAGAGTGGGGCAGGCTGAAGTCTATAGAGGCTCGAGAGAGGAGCAGGCTGAGGCTACGTGGTCAAAAAGGGCCCGCTGGCCTTCAGCTGAGGCTGCGCATCATGAAGGCCACAGAGAGAGGAGCAGGCTGAAGCTGAGCATCATGGAAGCCAGATGGGAGCAGACTGAGAACCATGGAGGCTGCTGGTTGGGGAAGCCGGCTGAGGCAGAGGTCCATAAAGACTGGACAGAGGAGTAGGCTCAGGCTGAGGATGGTGGAGGCCAAGCAGTGAGGCAGGCTGAAGCTGAGGATCATGGAGAATGGACAGGGGAGAGGGCTGAGGCTGAGGATAGTGGATGCCAGACAGTGAGGCAGGATTATAATTGGGGCAGGAAGGTATGCTGTGGCTGAAGTCCATAAAGTCTGAGGACTCCTAGGGTCGCTGGCACCAATGATGATGGGGTCGATGATGGGGACGACAAAGGGGTGGGTCAATTTTCCTCCCAATTTGTCTATCCAGTTGTCCCACCCCTTTGTTGACCCCTTTGTCAACCCCATCATCAGTGGCACCTGCGACCCTGGGAGAATGCGGATGAGCACATTCCTCCTCCGACACAAGTCAGACACCCCTTTTTTCGAGCTGCTGCCGATGCATCATTGCCGGAGCGGCTAGCGTGCTTTGAGAAAACCACAGCGATTAGGTTCTGATACATCCGCTCACAGACGCCTCGTGCCGCCCAGTGCCACCTTTAAATGTGATGGGGAGAGAGTGCCATCTAACCACCTGGAGGAAGCAACCAATTGTGCTCACTCTGGGCTACGGCAGCTGATGGCAAAGCTGCATGAAGGGGATTCAAACCTGCGACCTTTCGTTCATAGTGGCAGCGCATTAAACTGCTGGACCACTGGGCACCCCCAAAAACAATTTCAATTAGTGATCCAAAGTTCCTTACTTATTAGATGAGGCTACATTATAAGCCAATTCCATACCACTGGTGTAAATGTAACAAAATGCAATCACTTAGACTAAGCATTCTGTGAGTACAGACAAAACACAACACAAGCTTTGACATTGCACTAAATGTTAACTATCCTAACTTTAGATACAGCTTCCAAGACAGCTAAAAGGAGGTGCAAGACAGGGCCTTTACAAAATGTTATTCGAACTGTAGACAAAATTCAATCAGCCAAGACTGAATGCAACTAGAAGCCAGTTATCTGGAAGCTGCAGACACGGACATGGGCTGTGCTTTTCTCTTCAGAAAGCAGAACCCACTGTTTGAAAGGAATGCATTCTGACTGCAGGCCTGACACAGCCATTTAGAGAGGCTTCCCTCCATTCAAAATAAAAGGCTTTTCCCCTGAAAGAATGTCAATTACACAAAGAGCTCAACAGAGTCTAACTGAGGACACAAAATGTCCCAAACCTAGTCTTAAATGGCCAGCAAGTCTTAGGCTCTAGTATATATCGCTAACTTACACTAGAAACTGGAAGTGTAATGTGTCCTTTATGATGTAAATTAGCTAGAAATAAGGATAACTACAGATCAGTGTTTTGATCAGGAATTGTGTTAGTATGAAATTCGCTCACTTTCAAATGGTACACTTTAAATCTAAGAGTAAATTTAAGAGAAAGAAATGTTTAAACAATTACATAGTACCTTACATACATTTGCTACCAAATACATCACACACTCTCTGTCTCTCAGCTGCAGTATACTGTACAAGCAAGGTGATTAATTTATAATGGCCACAATCTGCAATCAAATCATTTTGGGTTAAATGTAGAAACACTGTGTACTGGTGTAATGGAATTTTAGTACTTTAAGGTGAAAATGTAAAGCTTGCAGCATAAGGTTGTACTGGCAGAAAGTAATTAAAAATAATTCTACATTGATTTATGTGATTTCTTAACCTTTAGCGTGTTCTCTAGGTCATCTGTTCTGTGCCCTAGCTCACTTCCCCACCAAACACTGGTTTGTTGGACTAGTGTGAGCGCTCTGTATTCAGTTTGAGCTCAGTACAGTGAACCGGGCTCAGGTCTGCTTGAAGAGCAGAACATTGCTGTCTTGCAAAATCGATAAATCTATAAAGCATGTGAGAAGGTCACATAGAAGCACGGCCAAAACCATACTAAACAAGCTACAAAGTAATTTCAGTCTGCGTAGCTTTTCTTCAACTTAAAACGCCTCATAATGAGGGTGTAAACAAACTCGAGTCTGGAATGTTAAGAGCAATGACAGTAAAAGGTCTTCAGAGAAGTGAACCTAGTGTGAGTACACTCTTAATGTGTCCAATGAGGACCTAAATCTCTGAAACATATTATCTTCTTAGGTCACCAATCCACTTGTGACGTTGTATGGTGGTGATGTAAGTTGGGTGACTGCTAGAATTTACTCTTTTTTTGTTGTCTCTGTTGGTCTCCATTCCTCTTCTTTTTCACATTTTTATGGATTTTAGAATATGGAAGCACTGAATCTTACTTGTGACTGATGTGATTGGCTAATGCTTCATTTAAATCAACACCTATTGGCTGTAGGGGTGTCACGATTCTATAAATCCTCAATTCAATTTTATTTCAGATTTTAGGGTCACGATTCGATTCTCGATTTTCTTTTTTCTTCTTTGTACAGCAGAGAGGTCTACGTCAGTTTTAGATTAGTCTTTGGTCATTCATTTATTTGATTAATCAAATTCACAATATCTTATTTCAAAAGGTGGGCTTGTTATAAGTGATACAAGTGATCTGTAATACACCACATTAGGCACTAATGGTCAAATTTAAATAATTTAATTAAGATATATTTGTATTGCCCTCTAGTGGCTTTTTTTGGTAGCAGCAGTGTGCCCTATTAAAACAGCAAATGTGCCACATATTAAATAATAAAAAAATACAGGAACAGTCATGTACAAAATAATAGAACGATTAGAGCCTTAACAAACTGAACTCTATCCTACTATAACAGTTAAACATGAAAGATAAGACTCGGTCCCTGAGAATGAAAAGTTTGTTCTTTAACAAAGATATATTATTAACTTTATCTGAGAGAAAGACGCTTCTTAAGGTACCAAAACTATTAACATATTTGAGGCTAGACAAAACGACTGTTATTTTTATATAAGTTTTTCTTTAAGAACATGTGAATGTCCACATTCTCTGGAGAAAGGACTGCTCTTTCAGCAGTCACAATGTCTGCGGCGTGTGCTGCGCTATTTGCATAGCGTGCTGCGCCATTTGTGTAGGGTGCTGCGCTATTTGTGTAGGGTGCTGCGCTATTTGTGTAGCACGCGGGTGCTTGCGTAGTGTAGAGGGAGGGATCGTCAATCATCTTTTTGACTTCGATGCTCGAGACATGACGTAATTTCGATCGAGTTCGATAAACTATTGAAATCGTGACACCCCTTATTGGCTGGTATAGTTAACTCTAAGTAACTTCCTTTAAAAGGTCTGTGTGGAATCATTGGCTGGGTCTGAAACAACGTACTTCCATACTAAATAGTATGCAAAAGCAGTATGCGAGATCGGGTAGTGTGTCCGAATGCATAGTAGGCGAATTACAGTATGCAAAAGTTTCCCGGATGACGTACTGCACCGGGAGAGATGTATGAATATGCGAGTGCAGCACACTGCATCTGCTAATATATCCCACAATGCCAGTGGGATAGCAGTGAGCGGTGGAAGAGAAATATCTGTATATCTATACTGTGCTGTTTGTTTGTGATTTGGGCTATAAATGAGAGATTATTAGTTAGTAAGTTTGGGTTAAAGTAGAGAATTTTAAGTCTAAGAGTTCATTACTAAGAGCTGTGTTTTGTTTAATAACCCTAGTTAGCTTACTGCTCTCAGTGACACAGTGCTAACGCTGCTCAGTGGTTTACACAAGAAAAATAAAGAGTTCTTTCTGTGTGGAGCTCCAAACACCAGCATTTATTATCGCACTACAGCCCTGTGTGCTGCTGATAGTGCTGATTATCTGAGACAGGGTTAATTCGATTCTGATCATCCTGTATAATAAACTCTTCTGAGGTAAAAAGGCTGCTGACCTCAGAGAAGCAAGTCAGACAGACTTTATAAATTTATAATTATTATTTATAAATTATAACCTGCCTGAATTAAAAAAGATTAAGTTTCATTAACTAGCTAGCTAACGAGCCATGGTGGTGAATGAATACTGAATTTAAATTATATATGTCTAATACCAGAGCCAGATATACCAGAATTTAATTGTGTGTGTGTGTTTTCAGATTCAGCAACCCTGCTAGTGTAAAGAGGAGAGAAAAAAAAGGATGAGAAGATGGAGAAAAAATGCACAGGATAGAATTAAACAAACTAATACACTGAAATAAAACCACTTCAAAGGCTTTTAATTCTTGTATGTTGTGGTAAAAATGTAATGTGTAAATATGCCAGTAGAAGTCGCATAAGTCGCAGAAATGTTTTTTTAAAAAAGATAACAAAAAGAATAATTTGATGTATTTACATTTAGTTTAATGATCTCTCTCTTAGTTTCAAAAATGCACATATTTTGGCTTTTATGTTTAACACTGTCAGTAAAAGATAATGTATAGCAATAAGGATAATGTGATAAATAATACTTACGCTAAAAGGGGATGCACCTCCTGCTGGAAAACACTGAGGTAAAGAAGGGATTGCTGAGGTAAACTGGTAAAGCCGTGCCATATCTCTGTAATACTGAATAAGCTCTATTTATATTCATTATTTAATATATAGCTTATATTTTAGTAAACTATAATTCATTTTAAATGTTATGTACAGTCAGTGCTTCAAATAAGACTGGTTGGGCATTCATTTATTAAATAAAGCTGATGAGTAAAGGTATTGTATTAAAATATGGAAGGATGCAATCAGTAGTGTAGATTTTCTTCATTTTATTCAAATTAATTATGTGGTGACCACACATTCTAAGTTGACTGGCCCAACATTCTTCAAAACTTTTTGCTCCTATCACATTTCTCTCCTATTCTCAACAGTGTCGAATATAGAAAAAGGTTCAAAACTGTTTATTTTCCTAAATATTATGATGCATGTGAGCGTCTGCAAACACACTCACTAGAGACAAACTCAGAGCGATGTGAACGAATTGCCTTTTTTTTCCAAATCACATTTGGTGTCTAAAACCATAAAGCAAGAATGAATGTCTGAGAAACAGGAAACAAATCTATAGAACGCTACAAATTAGACAGGTAGCACATTTCACTCCATCAAATTATAACTCCTGCTTGATGCTCTCTCTCCATGACTGTTTCCTCAGAAACTGCCAGACTCCAATCAGACCAGCACAGACAGTGGCTGGAAGCTTCCCCCTGAGCTCCTAATGAGACTGATTACATGACTCGCATTCCTGACACATCTTAGGAAATGACATGGAGATCTGGGTTGATGCTCTGGTTTGGAGTGTCTTCTTCATACTGAGTCTTTTAAACTGCTATGCTGCGTTTTAGTGGCCGTTGCTCTGACAACGAGTCTAAAAGCTGTCAGCTGGAATGAATAGAATCAGATGAGTTCGTTTAGATGATGACAGTACACACACGCACACACGCACACACGCACACACACACACACACACACACACACACACATATATACATACAGATTCTGAAAAAGACACAAAAATACAGAATGGTATTGTTTAGTAAGCTAACTAGTAGGCAATACTTAGCAAAGCAACAGAGACAAATATTTATATATACAAAGAGTTAATGTGGCTAATGGCTAACAGCAGTAAAGGATCTTGGTCAGATCACTTGAGTAAAACTGTCTTTGAGATGAACTGTGGGGGATGTAGTCTTTAGAGTGGACAATTACCTGTGTGCAGCAACAGAGAGAGCGCTTCACACTACAGACTGTGCTCATGTGACATTATTACCTGAACTCTAACTTAGGAACTTCCTAACTGCTTCCTTTGCAGGTGTGGCAATTCATCTAAATATATTACACCTACAGGGGTTGGACAATGAAACTGAAACACCTGGTTTTAGACCACAATAATTTATTTTCCCGACGGACAGTTCTGGTGGAAACAGGAGAGTTGAGGTGCACATTGAATTCTGCAGTGATTTGGGCAGACGTGGTTTTATGTTTTTTGGATACAATCCGGGTTAGCACCCGAACATCCCTTTCAGACAGCTTCCTCTTGCGTCCACAGTTAATCCTGTTGGATTTGGTTCGTCCTTCTTGGTGGTATGCTGACATTACCCTGGATACCGTGGCTCTTGATACATCACAAAGACTTGCTGTCTTGGTCACAGATGCACCAACAATTTGTCCTCTTTTGAACTCTGGTATGTCACCCATAATGTTGTGTGCATTGCAATATTTTGAGTAAACTGTGCTCTTACCCTGCTAATTGAACCTTCACACTCTGCTCTTACTGGTGCAATGTGCAATTAATGAAGACTGGCCACCAGGCTGCTCCAATTTAGCCATGAAACCTCCCACACTAAAATGACAGGTGTTTCAGTTTCACTGTCCAACCCCTGTATGTGGATGTATAACAACTTTTTACAATCAATGTAAAAGTTGTCTGACCAGAGGAGGATGGGTCCTCCTTTATATAGTATATTAGCCTTGATACTATATATGATGCTACATTTGGTAGTACAAGCTACATGTGAAGCTTCATTTCTCCGATTGTTTTTCCTCTAACGCTCAATGGGGTTTCTATGTTAAAAGTTCAATGTTTTGTCTGAATCTCTGTCCTGCTACCACATTTTTGTAAAGATGCTTTGCGACAACATCCGCTGAATTTAACTAGTTAGAACAAGGTAGAATGATTACACCAAACTACTTCATAGCCTGGACAAGATTAGTGCAATCAAACCAAGTGCTGAAAAAGCTTACATAAGCTGAAACTAACTCAGGATCTTCATGTATTACATTTATGTCCATGGATGGATGGATGGATGGATGGTTGGTTGGTTGGTTGGTTGGTATACATATACTGTACATTATACAGTCCAAACCAATTACTTAGAGTTGCAGAGGTTGTGTTTGTGTGCGTGTATGTCCATGTACATTTGTGACAAGATAACTATGCGACCCACATATATATTATTCACATGCTATTCACAATATTCTTGCGTGCGCACACACACACACACACACACACACACACTGTTTGTGAGACTCACACACCTACAGCCTTTTAGAGTGTATTGTATGTGTGTCATTGCCCCTGGAGTCCAAAGACACTTCAGGACACACATGCACACATTCGCACATACATAAGCAAAACAAGTGCATCAAGGTCAGCAAACTGATTCACTAGGTTAACTGAGGAAACCAATGTGCAAACACACACACACACACACACCATTTCTTCTTCAGTCACATATTTAACTGCAGTGAATCTTTCAGTAGGCCTACACTGCAGGACTCACAGAGCAGAGAAGGTTGAGGGTCTTGCTTAGGGGCCCAACAGAAGCAGCTTGGCAAATCCAAGTATTGGACCCAGATCCCTGCCATCAATAACCCAGTGCTCTAACCACTGAGCCACCTCTGCCCCAAGATCATGCACTGGCTGGAAATTGATCTCAAGCCAACTGCTTGGAAGACAGCTGTGCACTTCACTAGACCACATATTATACTTGCAAGCATCTCAGGCTTTCTTAACCATATTAACCCAAACGTAGTCCAAATATACATAATCCTACTCTTATCTTAGACTACTAAATCTAATCTTAACCATAATCCTAAATTTACTGACTCTAACTTAAGCTTGCTCTCCCTAACCCTAAGCTAAACCTCCAAACACTAATGTGAACCTAATACCACCATCACTAACACTAATCTTAAGCATATTAGCTATAATCTTATCCCTAACCTAAATCAAATAACCCAAATCGTAACCCTACTAACTCTATTCTTAAACTTGCCCTAAACTCTATGGCTACCAAAATATGTTTTATATAACTTTATTTCTAATTATCACATTTTCTCCCCAGTTTACAAGGCCAATTACCCAACCCACTCATTAGGATGCCCCCTCTCACTAGTGATGCCCCAAAACCAGGAGAGTGAAGAGTAGCACATGCCTCCTCCGATACATTTGAAGTCAGCCACTGCCTCTTTTCAAACTGCTGCTGATGCAGCATTGCAGAGTAGCATCACAGCTTGAAGTGATGTACCCATCTACCCACCCAGAGAGAGATGGTAAGCTACATGAACAGGATTCGAATCTCTGCAATCTCCTGATCATAGTGGCAGCTCTTAGCCCGCTGGACCACTCAGAGCCCAATGCCTACCAAACTTTAGTCTTAACCCTGGTCTTATTCATATTAACCACAGTCTTAACCTTAATCTAAAGCAACTAACCCTAATGTATTTCAGTCAGAAAAAAAAACTCTTTCCTAGGTCCCATTTTTCCTTTTAATATGAGGCCATTTATATTTTATTCTTAGCGAGATAGCAGTAGTATAAGATCAAACACAACTTTTCTTCCTAAACGTGTCAGAAACTGGCTTCTTAAACACTCAGACAATGGGTTTGACCTTGAAATCCGCACTAATGTCACTCAATTAAAAGAAGCCAAAGGAGCAGCACAGCAGCACATGGATTAGCTCTGAGCTGACTAACACACGGCATAGGAAATACAATGATTGTACACGCACTGCCTGTGCTGTTGTTATTTAAACAGCTCTGTTGCTTCAGTGCTAAAAACTGACTGCCAGCTGAAGTGATTCCAGACTGGGAATTTAAACATATGCAGGTCTAAGACGTTTTGCAAGCATATGCAAAAAAAAAACAAACAAAAAAACAGCAACAGCAACAGCATCGGGCTCAACTCAGTCAAATCAAACCTGGCAGTACACAAGCGTAGCCAAACAGCTTCGTAATACACCCAGGCCAAACATGACACAGAGAATGAAAAATGAAAACACTGTAAAAGCAAATAACATGCCTTTCTATATACAGCTCTAGAAAAAAGCTGTATATGCTCTTATTTCTTTTATTTTAACAAATAGAAAACCTCTGGAATATAATCAAGAGGAAGATGGATGATAATAAGCCATCAAACCAAGCTGAACTGCTTGAATGTTTTGCACCAGGAGTGACATAAAGTTATCCAAAAGCAGTGTGTAAGACTGGTGGAGGACAACATGCCAAGATGCATGAAAACTATTATTAAAAACCAGGATTATTCCACCAAACATTGATTTTAGAACTCTTATACTTTATGAATATGAACTTGTTTTCTTTGCATTATTTGAGGACTGAAAGCTCTGCATTATTTTTTGTTATTTTAGCCATTTCTCATTTTCTGCAAATAAATGCTCTAAATGACAATATTTTTATTTGGGATTTGGGAGAAATGTTGTCTGTAGTTTATAGAATAAAACAAAAATATTAACTTTACTCAAACATAAACCTATAAATAGCAAAATAAGAGAAACTGATGGTCTCTTAATTTTTTGGGAGCTGTATATTCAACTTTTTATTTCTTATGTTATCAGTGTAAGCATTGTGCCAAATTAGCATTGTTATTGTTTATAGTTAAACAAACATATTATATGGTATTTGAGTGTCTAAACATCACAGTGTATGTAATACTGATTTAATAAGACACAAAGAAATACTGTATGTGATAATAAAGTGTATAACACTACTGTTTTTTTAATACTGTTGATGTGCAGTGGAGCACACATCTATTCTGAATTTGAGGTTGGTGAGGCTCTCCTTACTTTCTGAGCAGGATATCGAACTTGCTGGGGCGTTTCAGTTCAAATGTTCTATTTGGAAGTCTGAATTTCTGAGTTCAAATGGAGCACATAGCATGAATATGAGGTTGCCCCCTTTTACATCTGCAACAGCCCTTCTTCTGAAAGGCTTTCCACACGATTTCAGGGTGTGCCTGTGAGATTTGAGCGCATTCATTCAAAAAAAGCATTTATAACTTCAGGGACAGATTTTAGATGAGAAGCCTGACTCCCAATCTGTGTTCCACTTTACCCCAAAGGTGTTCAGCATGGCTGAGATCAGGGCTCGGTGCTGGGTCCTCCACACCAAACAACGCATTTGTGGACAGAGCGTGAACAGGTCAATTTCTATCTGATAACACTCCTTCCCAAAGGGTCCACACACACATGCATTAGGTGTACAGCCATAAGTCATGGTCTGCATGCAATACACTTTTAAAGTCAAGCACACCCACTTAAAACACACACACGCACACACATACTAACACACACAGTGGCCCGGCAGGGTGGCTCAGTGACTCATGCTGTATAATCTGCGCTGCTCATCTGAAATGAAAGCCTGCAGCAGCTAATCCTATTTCCTCCAGAGAGAGAGAGAGAGAGATTGAGAGAGAGAGAGAGAGAGAGATATATAGAGAAAAAGGGAGAGAAAGAGACAGACAAAAACTTAACTAATTAAATCTGTACAATGCATTATTAAAAGGTTATTACCATTATTAAAAGGTAATAATGTGCAGAGGTGTAAAAGTACCTTTACTTTGCTAAATTTCTACTCAAGTAAAAGTAAAAGTATCCATCTAAAAATCTACTCGAGTAAAAGTAAAAAAAGTACTCAATTTAAAATGCACATTTTGTGTTTTGACATTCTAAATTCTAAAATCTAAATTCTTTGCCGCGTTATTCTACGGGCGAGCATCCACGCGCCGGCACATCCGTGCCAATTTTTTTTTTTTTCAATTTAGCAAAGTAAATTACTCGTGTCAAAATCTACTTTTTTTTACTTAAGTAAAATTACCTATTTTAAAAATTACAAATGATAAAATCTACTCAATTACAGTAACGTGAGTAAATGTAATTCGTTACTTTCCACCTCTGATAATGTGTTGTACAGATTTAAGTAGTTTCAGCAATCTCTAATATCTGTTTTCTCTGCTTGATATATGCCAATAATTTGAAACATCTGAAAGATCATCTTTTCCATGACCAAAGATGGAACAATGTAAACAGTACAACAGGGCAATTCCGCGCTAACACAGAAACACAAACCAGAGGTGTGTACAATGTTAAAGTTACAAAACGAACACATTTGTTACAATTAACACAGAAGTTGGCGACTCTTGCTTTTGGATTTTCTGTAGCTGAGGTGGGGGATAAGGAGCGACACATGTGTGTTTTGTGTCTTAGACAACTGACTGTATTTTATTACTATTTTGTTGGGGCGATATGGGACAGGTGGGGCGTGGAATTTCCCCTTCTTTTGAGGTGGGGAATGACAGAAAAAGTTTGAGAACCACTGATTTACTCTGATGTGCTAATTTGGTGTGCTAATCAACTAGCCATGCAATTTGTTTATGTTTGAATATTAACACACACAAAACTATAGAACAGATACAAATGCTTGCAAATGTTTGTGGTTGGTCTATTTAATTCATTATTTATGATTTATTTATTTATTTGTTTATGTGAATTTGTGGTATTATCTTTACAGGAAGGCTCACACAGGAAAGAACATTTGTGGAAAGCTGAGAAGAACTATTGATGGAACATGATAACTGAAGTAAAATTGATTTTTTCTTTTAATGTCACTGTAATCACACTGTGTGTGTGTGTGTATGTGTGTGTGTGTGTGTGCATTTGTGTGTACCTGGTAATTCGGACAGAGCTCCTCTCTCAATGATGTGTTTCCTGTAGAGGGTTTTGAGGACTTTAGCGCTGCCGAATCTCTTAAAGCGGCTCTTTACATTGTTGTAGTACCATTCCAACGATTGTGTTCTCAGCAACCTATAAACACACACACAAAACAGAAGGTATGTTACAACATTAGTATCTTACCTCACAATTCGTTTAAATTATAACCGTGGTGCTCCATCCAATACTTGATAATGAGTTGGGGACTTGAGATGAGCTATTGTGATGATTATCCAACATCATGATCTTACTAATGCCACTGAAGGTTAAGCAATATAGTTTAATTTACAGTAAACTTAGGTTCCTGAATTTCTCCAGCACTAAGGCTGGAGCATTAGCATTAGCAGCTAACCGCAAGCGGCTAATGCCGCAGCTAATGCCGCCTGACAGCACTACACTGATGAACCCTGAGTGTTCCAATAAGCCAGGGCGATATTAGCTAGCGGTTCGTCCCATGTAGCTTGTTTGAACACGGTAAACACGCAGAATACAGTCTAATAATACTCTCCTCTGAACGACGAAAGAGCTAGTTTGGTTAGCAGCTAAGGTTAATTCTGCTCCAGCGGTGCTAGCCGGCGCTAGCTACAGGCTACAGGCCAATAATACTCACCTCTAAATGTGGAAATAGTGGTTAGCGGCTAATGCTAATGCTACTCCAGCCAGATAACCAAATTGAAACTCCTCTATAACGCTGCACTTCAGCGGAGTGGCCTTACTGCTCCTTATAATCTGACTCATAAAATTCATACATAAGGCACACTGATGATTTTTGGGAAACTTAAAGGATTTTAAGTGCGCCTTATAGTGCAAAAAATATGAGAATGCATAACATTGATTTTACTATACAGATAACTGTCATTATTCATACTAAAATGTTTCTGTTGTGGCACTAACAAATCATTTTTTTCTTAGGACACTAGTGGTTATGTGAGCGTGTGCTGAGGAAGTGATAGAACTACAGATTCTCATTAATAGCCAGTGCTGTGCTCCTTACTGTATGTGCAGGCTAGGCACGGCTCGGCTCATATATTATATAGTTGTGTTTTCACACTGAGCTTGCAGGTCTGCAGAGGAATTTACAGAAATATGGCATATTACAGAAGCCCTGCACAATGATGCGTTGCACACATTATATGTTTCTCTAGAAAGGTTAATCTGGCATCCGGCCCTGTCCTCGGATGGTATCTGCAATTGGCCAATCAAGCTGAACGATTATTTGGTATTGGCTGCAAAAATCAACTGATCAGTCTATCTGTATAACCATATTAATTTTTGCAGTTAATTGTAACAGTTTAAAACCCAAGCTTAATGGCAAAGAGGTGTGTGAATGTGTGTATTTAACCTAAGTGATTGGCTACGCATTCGACCAATCAGAGTTTTAAACAGAAAAGCTTCTCCTCTGTGTGTTACGTAAGTCATAATTTGTTGTGAGAGTGTGGTGTTTGAAAATGTCAGAGAGAGAGAGTTAGACAGACAGACAGTCAGACAGACAGACAGATGAGTGTGAGGGTTGCAGGAGATTGCATGAACAGCTGCCAACTCTGCTCCTCTGGTTAATCTGCTCTAAAACTTCCGTCCATTCACCCACTATTCCCCCACCTCGCTTTATTTCCAACAACATAACAGGATCTAAACCGCCGTAAACACGTCCTGCAGCTTTCCCCCGCTTCCCACCTTCACTCACACACTCCAGCTTAAATCCTCACAACCCATTCTCTTTCGGATTACATCATCAGCTCTCTCCTTGCAGGATAAGAGACACATTTTACATCATATTCAAGCTTCACACAAAAGCTTCAGGAGCAGTGTTTGTTTACTTTTCAAACGAGAGAGAGAGAGCTAGAGAGAGAGGGAGAGAGACTAATGGATGACATGAATGCCAAAACTCAGATCAGGATTGTACCAGCACACAATGTTAAGTTTGCTGATAAATCAAACCTTTTGACTCACAGATAAATAAAATAATGATTCTCTCATAAAAAGCTAATGTTAATGTCTCAGGCACATACGATGTGTCCAAATGTTTGTGTTTGTGAATGCAATCAGCTGACACAAATGTCTAACACTCAGTTTGGCTAGGTCATGTAGATAAGTACTACGAACAGAATTTAACATATAAGAAGCATATAAACCTATTTCCACCATGGGCTAGAAGAGTATAAAGCTCCCCAGTAATGAAGTGCGGAACAGTGGAACCCAGATCTCTTACTGAGATCTCTGCAGTAATAATAGTGCTTTGTCCAATATTTTTGGATCATGTTGGGTGGGTTGATCATCCAACATGCTTACCAAGCTCACTAAACTCATGCAGCTGAATTAGGGCTACACGATATTGAAAAAAATGTATCATTGCAAATGTCCTTTTTTCTATGATATATATCACGATACTAATCAATGCAGGGCCCATGACATCACCAGCCCCACCCCCACCCACGTGCTGTCTCGCGTCCGGACCGATCAAGTGCTGAGTCAGCGCTAAGCACTCAAAACCCAAGGAAAACAGCAAAACAACAGTAATCGGCCCTTTAATCAGGAATTTAAATGGCTTTTTAAAAGGTAAATAAGAGCGTTTTTCTGGGATTAAAAGGGTGATTTCAGCTCTAACTGGAAATATCTGCGCAAAACTGTGCTGGACTGAGGTGCACAGCTTTCAACATGTGCGTTTACAAGCACATGCCCAACCATGTGAATGAAGGCCTTCCGGTTACCTTGTGTTTACTCCTGCCCCCCCTCGCACTTCTTGTGCAGGCAGCAGCAGCAGCCTGTCACTCACACAGACACAGAGACAGCGCTGTGTATCTACTTCTACTGTATCAAGAATCAAAACATTGCAACATGACATGTTTGAATTAATTGCATTTAGTGACATCCCACGTCCTGCAACATGACTGTTGTGCATGTGCACATCGCCATGACGATGCTTAAACGGTATATCGTGCAGCCCTAAGCTGATTGCAATCATTCAAATCAAATTCTCACAGCAATGCTCCAAAAAGCTAGTAGAAAGACTTTCCTAAACAGCGGAGACAGTTACTCCAACAAATGCAGAATAAACACTTTGTTATACCCTTCATTTAAATTTAATTTATGGTATGTTACAAAGCCATTATGACACATTATGAACTGTATCACTATAGGTTTTCAACAAGAGATGTTTGCCCAACATTCTGTAGATCTGTAATGTTGTTGTCTGACCTAACAGGCACTCTGAAAGCTCAAATTAGTGGGCGGCGCATGGGCAGGTAATGTGAAAAGGGGAGAGAAAGACAGACTGACACTAGTCCAAAGCAAGTTTAGTTAGGATTTTATGGGAAAAAAAACTTTTTCACCCCCTCTTTATCTCTTTTTCTCTCATTAAGGCATGCTTCATTTCTCTGACCCTGGACTTATTAATGAGAAACAAAAAACAAAGGCAGAAATTCATTCATACTCTGCACAAAAGAAATATGGATAAGGAGAAACCAGTCCTAAATGAGGGAGGAAAAAGAAAAAACTAAGAAAAAAAAACTGCTTCAAAGGCACTTTCATCCGACGCTGTGAAAAGAAATGGAATAAAAATGTCCTCGACACAAAGCCTGCGCCTGTGGCACTGAGAGGAGCTTTATGGAGCCTTCATGTGAGAGCGGTGCGAAGACAATCGCTGACCTTTGACCTCTACAGTAAAAGTGGGTAAATTCAGGGCTGACCAGGGGCAGCTACGTTATAATGTCTTAAATGCAGGGCAACGGGCTCGGCCTTGCTGCTTCACTGTGGCTGTGTTGGTGGAAGGATGATGTGTTATTCTTAATACAGAGCGCGTACGCTCCTGTAAGTTGCTTACTGGAGCTCTGTGATGTATTTCTTGCCATAACTGTGCTAGCGGCCAAAGCAGATTAAGAGTAAGGCTTTTAGTGCGTGGCATAAATCATGTTTATGACTGAGGGCTTTCCTAATGTTCCCACATGAGACGAGAAGTCCTCAATGCCCTACATATTGAAAAACCTCTTTAATTTATAGGTCAACAAAAACACATGTGAGCACACACACACACAAACACACACACACACACACACACACACACACACACACGCGCACACACGCGCCAACTTGCACAAAAAATGATCTGCAATAAATCACTACTGATTTGCTCGCTCTCTTTTGCAATTCATTTGAGTTCAGTGAGCTTTACAAGCATTAACATATTGGCCATACCCCGTACATTAATTCAATTACGCTCACTGTAATGAAACTCACTTCAGTAAAATGCATAAAAATAACAATAAACTGTCATTGCCTGTTCCACATCTAACACTACAATATATCCCTCTATGAATGAGCAAAAACCCAAGTATATAGCATGTCTATTTCCCTTTAAGATCAAGATTTAAGATTGTCAATACTGTCACAGGTTCAAGCATACACACACACTATATAGAAAAAAAGGGCTGAGCAATGTGCTGATTTACCGTTTCTTCTAAAATCAAGGCTATTATAAAGGAGTTTATCCTCCTTTTGTTGAAGTAACTCCACTCCAGGTGGAATTTGTACATGTCTAGTCCACGCTTTGCACTAGGCATGCAGCCAATATGATTATGTGCCAATTTTATTGCCAATACGAGGACAAGACAAGTTGTTTGAGAAAGTGAGATGTGGGAATTTGCACAGCTACAGCTCAAAAAAATAAATAAATAAGAGACCACGTCAGTTTCTGAATCAGTTTATCTGATTTTCCTATTTATAGGTATATGTTTGAGTAAAATGAACATTGCTGTTTTATTCTATAAACTACGGACAACATTTCTCCCAAATTCCAAATAAAAATATTGTAATTTAGAGCATTAATTCACAGAGAATGGGAAATGCTCAAAATAATGAAAATGGTACAGTGTTTTCAAACCTTAAGCAATGCAAAGAAAGTTTTCAAAGTTTAGAAATCAATATTTGGTGGAATAATCCTGTTTTTAATCACAGTTTTCATGCATCTTGGCATGTTCTTCTCCACCAGTCTTTCACACTGCTTTTTGGATAACTTAATTCCACTCCTGGTGCAAGAATTCAAGCAGTTCAGCTTGGTTTGATGGCTGTTATCATCCATCTTCATCTTAATTATATTGCAAAGTTTTTTAATAGTGATTTCATACATTTACTCAGAATTATGTAAAGAAAAATAATAAAAAAACATCTAGTAAATATGAGTTCTTAAAACTAACTCAAATAACCACTTTATATAATTAGTAGTAGAAAGAGAGCAGAAAAGCATCTCAAAATAAACAACACTGCAAACCATGAGGCATAAGCATCAAAAAACACAACAATCCAATAGAACACTTTTGAGAAGTGGTAGAACCTGAGATTCGTAGCATCCTAAAAACCTGCATGATTTGCATGATGCAATCACGTTAATCTAGATCAGACTCTCTCAGAACTAATTCTTCTCAACATCTTATGGAGTCCAAGCCACAGAAAACTGAAGCTGCTCCGAGAGAAAAAGGAAGTCTTATCCAGTTGGCATACTCTTCCTAATGCAGTGAAGTGATCGGCAAGTGTTCACTCCCGCTCTCTTCTTCTCTCATTTTCTCTCTTCCTAAACAAAAACGTTCAAAGTCAGGAGAGGTTTAGAAATCTTCATTTTCAACCTTGGCCAAGGCACACTCACCCACAGTCTTCTGGCACTCTTCCATTACCATAATTGATTTTCGGAGGTTTTAATGAATTGAGCGTCTTTGGAGAAAAGTTGTCTTTAGAGAAAAGACCCCAAACTACAGATCAAATAAAGTGCTGTTTTGTTGTCGGACTGAGCCTGAGGAACACAGAGACTGAGACTTGATACTGGCTTAGGGCTGCTATTAGCATCCGTCTATGGAACTCTATTAAAAGGACAGAGATTGTTTTCAGAGTGGAGTGGAATCAAGAGGTACTCTCTAAGCTTGGTATCACTGGTCTAGAAAATGAGTGTTCTGTTTATTGGGATGATTGAAATTTGTAACATGAGCTCGTGGGTGAAATGCTAAACGCATTATTAAAAAAGAAATGTGATTAGAAAAGGTGATTTTAGACAGAAAACACAATGCTATTACCCAACCCAGACCATCATTAACATGTACAGTACTGCGCAAAAGTTTTAGGCACCAAAGCAAATTACATTAATCCATTTATCTCAGAAATATGAGTGTTTTAACTGAAAAAAACACCACATATGATTTAAACAGATGCAAATAAACATACATACATACAGTAAAATGTAACAAGAAATTCTCATTTTGAACTAAGTATATTATATCCTGTGAGCCAAGCTGAGTAACAAAGTGTAGTTCCAGATTTCTCCTGGATGCTCCTCAGCCAGCATGTGTATATGTTCAGTTCCGTCAGCAGCTCACCTGATTTACCACATTTACCAATTTACCAAACCAGCTGTTGATTAATATGATGAGAACTAGAAATAACTCTATTAAACTCTGATGAGATTAGGAGATGTTTTAAGGAAAACAGGGCTGTAAAAGCACTGTTTTTTTATTGCTGTTTGTATTTATTTTAATGTTGTAATGTGTTTTACTGAGTGAATAAACACTTATTGCCCAAATAAGAAGCTTTTTCTTTACTGATATTCCCACATGTGCCTAAAACATTTGTACAACACTGTATAACGCTCTGGGTACAAACCATCCATAAAATAATAAAAGAAAGGGAAAATGTTGCTGTGTATTTACATGCAGCTGTATAGGTGCCAAAATTACACTGGTGATTCCTGTACGTATCTACTGTATTACAAAGCGTTAGCGTTAACTATTAAAAACAGAAATAAAATGTTGTCTGTTACACTCATTCTGTTGGGTGTTGGGTGCATGAGTCTGAACAGATTCAAACTTATATTATTTAACACATATCCATCTACAAACTCATTAATGTGAATTATAGGAAGACATACAGTAGCACATGCACGTGGTGACATCAGAACATAGCAAAGTTCTTTATTCTGCCCAATAAACTGCAGCGGAAAACTAAAATTAACCAGACCAAACCTACACAGTGTAGCGAAAACATGAACCTTGGTTTAACATTTAGTCTGGACTTTCAGGTATCTTCATACAAAAAGGCTTGTAAAGAAACAAATGTATAATCATAACACCATGTTAGGCCTTCCTTTCCTCTCAGCATCATCCTTGTAATGAGCTTATAAAATCTGAGTTAAATCTAATCAAAAGCAGTTTGAGTCTGAAATCGCTGTCTGATCACTTAACTAAAAGAAAGCATGAAAGCAACATCTTGCTGATTGATGTTAATGAGCAGTAACAAAAAAAACGTCTTTTTTATTCTTTAGATCAAAAGAGATGAGCAACACAGAGATATCTGTTGGATATTATTGTCTGATAATTACATAAGGCCTTTTTGTTTTAATATTGTATTAATGTCAACATTAAAACTACACATAAATGGAAACTGTTATTTGAAAGCAGAATAGACAAAATTACATAAATGTGCCTGAGAAAATCTTACTCTACTGAAAATACTTTTCTACAGTGACCAGACAAGCTGTGTGTGTATTTGCACAACTGTGTCAGTTATGTGTGCAGTTTAAAGGTCTCATTTCATCATTTTTAAATTTATTTTAAAATATCTAGTTGTGCTCTCTATTATGAATGATTGTGAAAAAAGGTGCTCAGGTGTTTCTATTTAGCCCTGCTTTAGTTCACTGAATTACTGGTCTCTGAAGAAAGACAGGGTTTGGCTCTTGCTCATGAATATTCATACATGCAAACCTATCGCCTCTGATTGGCTAACAGCACTGCAGCAGAGAACGCCTACCTGCCTTCAACCCACAGTCAATTTTACAGCTCTAAAACTCAAAGGACAAAATGTTTTCAGAGATACAGCCTTAGGTATAAAGATATAGCACTGAGTGCTAGGTAAAGTTAACCCTTAAACTTCGCTTAACGTCAGATTCAAGCGGCCTTGAGGCCGAGAAATGTTATAAACGCCCCTGTGTGAGTGCAATTAGAGACTGCCCGTGGCGATGCCAGTCTCCCCACAGCAGCTCAGAGGCCATAAAATTAGTGGTTTATGTAGACACCCTAACGTCTCTCTGATCAACTCATATTTCTGAGGATTTTCTTTTACTAGCTACTGCAGACAATGGAGGCTGAGAAACAGTTTCATGTGCAGCATCCATATACAACTCAGAGAGACCTATAGTATTTCACAAAGAACAAGAAAAAGTGGATTTTAACGGAATGAGATCTTAAAAGTAGCCGAAGAAGGAGTGTCCACAAACATTGGGATATACAGTGTATGTTACTGTATGGGTTGTGGGTTCTCGATAGCCTTAACCCTGACTGCTCCCCACGTTCCACAGCAGTGGCTGCCCAAAGTTTTAGGAAAGTGTGTTTGTCCAACAAAAATGAGGAGGTAAAAGAGGAGGTAAGCAGTGGGAAACGAAATGTCTAAATGGTAAGAGCCAAAAAGAAACCACCCTTCTAAAACATTTCTCAAAAGATCCCATTATGATATCTCTCTGTTTCAGAGCACGCAGGGATTTCTAAAGTTAGCGCCTACAGTGTATCTGGTTGATGTGCTTGCTGGGTGGTTGGACTGCACTGAAGAAGAGAACCAGGGTGTGCATGATGAGTGCAGGACTGCCTGGAATGCCATTATTCTAATTATAGACAAAGATGTGAAGTGATGTTCCTTCACCGCAGGCCCAGTCTACCCCACCTTCTATCTCCTGTCTTTTTACACGCTTTCCTCAGTCTCTTTACCTCGCATCCATTCGGCCCACAGGCACTGCAGTGAGAGACAGCAGATGTGAGAACAGAGAGCTTGGATACACATATGATGTCTCCTGCTTATCATTTTTTTCTTTCTTAGTAACTATATGTAAAAATATTACGCTCCCTCATGCACTGAAGAGCCCTGGGCACCCAACACTCTGTTGCTGGTTTGTCGTTTGCCCCTTGTTAGACCAAGATCTTGGCAAGCAGAGTTCACAAAAAGGCTACACCAGCTCAAATAACCCCTCGGTACAACTGTTTTGAGTGGAAAAGCATTTTTAGGCTGAACAACACATCCAGCTTTGAGGTGTATGGTTGAGTTGTGGTTTACAACAGGAAACCCCACCAGGTTTTGGTTCTTTCAGCCAAAAACTGATAGTTGAGACTTCAGTGGTAACTGGCTCACCAAAAAAACTAAACATCTAAAACCATAGACTGATCTGATGCATCTCAATTTCGGCTGCACACAGATCACAGGGTTAGAAACCCTCAATGTTGTGTAACAGTGTGGGGAATGTATTCTTGCCACAATTTGGGTCGGTCTGTTACCACTAATCAATCAGCTCTTGAATGCCATGAATCCTATTTGCACCTAGTCACCTCAGGATTATATCTGGACAAGGACAAACCACATGCAAGCATAAAGCACTTAAAACAAGAAGCACTTAAAACAGATTCAACAGAACTCAAACCACTTTAAGAGGTGGTCTGAAATGCAATAAATGTGTCTGTCTCTCAAAGACAAATTCCACAACCAAAATCACCCCCATGACAACAGAAACAGCTGTCATAATTTCGGTGCAACAGACAAATTTGCATATTCTGCCCCACACAGCAACTGGACTGGACTGGACTGGACTGGACTGGACTCACCAGATTTTGATATTTAAAAGCACTGAATTATTTTACATGTGCATGTGATTTTTTTGCCTCTGAATTAAACACTTACATTTTCCGATATATACATTTCACGTCGTATTTTAGCAGTTAATTTGACATCGAATTTAAACAACCTGAATTTATTTTAATAGAATTCTAAAAACTTGAATTTTTGCTTTAGAATTTTTTTCACATTTAAATAAAACAAGTGGAACTTATATATCGAAAAATGTAAGTATTTAATTCAGAGGCAAAACAAAAATCACATGTAATAATTCTCAGGATACACTCCAGATACTAGTCACATGAAGTCACCAGGTATAAACAGGATCACATTACACTACTTTTGCTGATCATATGTATCCTTTTATGCCCACATTTTATACCCAACAGCTACTTCTAGCATTAATAAACAGGACAAGGAGCTCAGTGTTCTTCTGCAGCCTTCCCAGTCGTCCAATCTGAATCCAATAAAACATCTTCAGGATGTGGCAGAAAAGAAAAAAAAATCACAGCATGAATGTTCTGCAGACAATTCTGCTGGGACTGTGTAACGAAATCATGTCAACATGGACCAAAACCAAAAGGAATGTTTCGAGCATCTTGTGGAATCCATACCATAAAGTATTGAGGTTGTTTTGAGAGAAAAGTGAGAGCATACCCAGTGTTAAAATTCAGAAATCAGGCTGTGAAAGTGTTCTGAATTCCCCAACCCCAAACTCCCAAGCTTTATGTAGCAAAAAAACATAAAGCAAAAGAAAGCAAAAAGAAATGTGTTGAAAATTTAAACTCACAGTGCAGTGACCACTATGGCTGGGCAATATATCATATCAGATTAGCTGAAGCCAAAACTCAGATTTTCTAACTGATGTAAACTCTCCCTTTTTTGTTGTTTCATTAAAACTCGGTTAACTCTTTTCTCCCTGTGTTTTTATGAGCTGTCCCCTAAAAACATACTGTAGTCGACTCTGAGTGGTCCAGTGGGTGCCACTACGATCAGGAGATCACTGGTTCGAATCCTGTCCATGTAGCTTGCCATCAGCTACCGGAGCCCTGAGAGAGCACAACTAGCCTTGCTCTCTCTGTGGAGGTACAGTAGATGGCGCTCTCTCCTTTCATCACTCTAAAGGGTGATGTTTATCAGCACTAGACGCCTGTGAGCTGATGTATCAGAACCGATTCGCTGCGCTTTCCTCCGAGTGCGCTGTGATGCTACTCAGCAAAGCTGCATCAGTAGCAAATAAAAAAAAGGTGGTGGATGTCTTCACATGTGTCGGAGCAGGCATGTGCTCCTGGTGTTAGGGCATCACTAGTGGTAGGGGGAGTCCTAATGAGTAGGTTGGGTAATTGGCCATGTAAATTGGGGAGAAAATGGAAAAGAATGGGAAGAGAATTGAAGCAAAGAGCCATGAGGTAAAATAATCGATAACACTTTTAATAACTTTCATTCACATATTTTTAGCTAATGATCAGTAGATGTGAACAAAGCAGTAGTTCATCAGAATTTAAATATTAACGAATTCTCACACATGAAACTTATTTATCAGCATGGATATTCATATTTAGAAATGTTAGCAAATAATTAGCTCATAATTAGCTTTAAACATTAATAATTCGCTAGTTACTATGAATTTTAAACCGTTTCTTAAAATGTGAAAAATAACAGTTATTGATCACTAGTTAATGGCATGTAAATAATAAAAAGTTATTATAGAGTGTTACCAAATAATTCATGTGTTTAATATGATGATCAATGTGATACTGATTTAAGGTAATATTGCTTTGCACTATTTGTGACTAGTGCACAGAAATTATGCACAATCCAGCAAGAACACTAGAACTGCCTACACACAACACACATGCACATAGAAATTCACCAACATATTCATACAGATACATGAATAAAAAAAGGTTACTGAGAAACAAATAGCTCATGACAGAATGTCCAAAAATGTCTGGGGAAGCCAAAGGCATGTATGCACACAAATTTACCTGCATGCATATACACCAGTGAACACACACACACAGAGCTGGGAAAGTGACCTCTGCCTACTGTAAGTTTAAAAGTGTACCCACCCTGCAGTGCACAACACAAATCCACCCCTGCCATTTCTTCACTGAGCTGAAAAAGCTGCAGAGTCACAGTGATGAAGGCAGAGAACCTGAGTGCTCTAAATGTGTGAGGTCAGGTAGGCTGTATGTAATAAATCAGTGTCCAATAAATAGGACTCTAGCTGGCACCATACCTAATGCCAGACACAAGCTACATGGGTACAAAACTCCCCAGCGTAGAACTGCAGAACAGTTATACTGTGTTTTCTGGAAATATGGTGCTCCATTCAGCTATTTTTGGTTTGAGTTGGGGAGGTCTAGATCATCTAGTATCCTTACTATCCATTTTGATGCTGAATACATAATTAAATCCTCACAGAGTTACACAGATTACAGACATACATAACACTATGAAAGAAGGTACAATAAACAATAAATAGAATAAAAATATAGTTAAAAGTACTAAATGAATGAAGAGCACTGAAGAGCAATAGAGGCTGAATCTTTACTGTGCACATATGAATATAATTGTGTCCAAATATCCTGAGGTAGATTTATATTAAATATACTTTATAGAAAGTTGCAGATGATGTTAACATTACAGAAGAATATCTGTACAGCTGTACAAATAAGCATAGTGCAAGGAAGCAAAATGTAAAACCCAGTCAGTACAGTAAGCAAGTGTCCCAACACTTTTGTCCATATAGTGTATACTATGTGGTGAATACTTGTGAAGTGAGACACCTAATCTTGCTCCTCCATATTTTTAATTAAAAATAATAACAAATTGACACAAGCTCATCTTATGGTAGTGACACCCAAATAGGGTAGTATAACCCTATTTAAATGGAACTAGTTTTAAATTGGGAGGGGGGGGGGGGGGTAAATATATTTGTAAATATACCCCCCCTCTCCCAATTTTATATAAATATATTATTACCAGACATTTATTCCTTTCCAAATGCACATTTTTACGGACTGTTCACACCTGCATCAGGAAAGATTCCAGCACATTGATATGAATCCTGTGCAAATCGACATGTGGCTAATATTCTGTTTAAACAGTGTGGTAAATGAGCTTTTGCAGCTTTTCATATTTACAGAGATGCTTAGGGAGGTGTTTAGTTTAGTAGCATTCTACATGGCTCAGATTCTAGTTCTTTTAAACCTGTGATAAAGGTCAGAGGATGAGCTAACAGACTCCTCAGAGGGTCTAAGCTTCTGCATCTTTATGAACTGCTTTATAAACTGCTGTGTAGCGTAGCCTTTAGCCCACATACATGTTTTAAACATATAAGATAAAACATAAATATACAATAAATATACAATTAATGTACAATAAAACAATTTTTCCAACAAAAAGATCATTTTTACTATATGCTGGTTATATTATTAAAGCCATCAGTTTCTAACAGTTTTTTTCAAAGGGTCCCTATGATCTCTGCGGTTCAGAGAACACAGATGGAATCACAGAGTTAAAAAAAAAACAGTTATAACCATGGAAAATGCACTGAAATACATAGTAAGATTTGTTTCTTGTAATCTTTATTATTTTTTTTTTTTTAAGTGAAAGTCTGTATTATTTAGTTTCTAAACTGAAAGCAGAATCATTTCTAAATAGAAAAGGGATAAAATATTGTGTTTAATGATATCAGTGTGCTGGAACTACAATCCCTGCTTTGCGTAAAATATATTCATTCTAACAACTGGGATGTCGGTCGCTTTTTGCGGGAGCATTTCTGGCCATGTCACGCGTCTTTACATACTTACGTCACATGTACAGCCTCTAAAAGAGGATCCGGCTCAGTTTTACTGAACACGAGCGACTGGTGGAGCAATGGAGACTTCAGAAGGGGAAACTCAGAGTTCAGTAGCTCGTTCACTCATAGTAAAAACAAAGAAACGAATGAGTGAGAAATCTCTCTGACTGAACATAACCCGAAATCGGATTCATCCGCTCTGAAAGGAGACCGCATCACACCCGCCCAGTTTAAAATGATTCTTCCGCATGCTTGGTGCAATTACCCATTCTCACCAAAGAGGGCTCTAGAACCCAATACTTACGGACATCAGCTTTAAGATTTTTCTGTATTAATTTTTACGATAAACTACTATAATATAATTGCTATAATATATATATTTTTTGGCCTAGTTACTTGTATACTCGGTAAATTGGTCATACATTTTCCGAAAGTCTAATAGCGTAGTCTATAGCTTACACATATGATATAAATATGTAGCTGTTAACTTGTGTTATTAGCATGTAGCTGCTAATTCACTGTGTAGCAAAGTAAAATGTAGTAAAAGTTCATTACCTCACTCCCCAGCAACAACTAATCCCATCCGAACAGGGCCTTAGATTGTTATGTCACTTGTGATGAAGTGGCAGGCTCCATTAAACCAGGATCATGAAAATCAATGGTATGTGAAATTAAATCAAAATTTATTAAAGCAAATTATGTTTGGTTATAACAAAATAAACCATCCGTTTCTGGCTTTTGCAACACTTGTTTATGTAAACTCTGAACTCTGAAGCATGTGAGATTCTGTATATACTGTAAGATGGATTGTCTACCTTTTTATGCATAAACACCAGAGCAGCGCACGTCTTCCAGGAGACTACAGTACAGACTATAATGATCTGGAAACAATTCCAGAAAACAGACTTCATTTGCACTTTGGGCTACAAACAAGATGTGTGTGTGTGATCTAGTTTTACATATGCTGGCATCTCACACACACACACACACACACACACACACACAGACACTCTAGCTGGAAAAGGGCACCTTCAGCCATGCTGTAGATGGAGCATCAACACAGCAGAATCTCAGTGGACATGGAAAGTGACCTTCAGTAGAGATAGGGACGAGAGATAGAAAGAGAGAGAGAGGCATAAAGATGGACAGATTGAGGTAATGAAAGAGACAGCAAATGAGAAATAGGAAGGGAATAAATGATATATATGATTATAGAAATTGATTGAACTGATTCAAGGGAGAAAAACAGGGGGGGAGAAGAAAGAGAGAGAGAGAGAGAGAGAGAGAGAGAGAGAGATAAAGAGAATGATACACAGGTTGAAGAAAGCTATTTAGGGACGTAAAAGACACACTTGGGGGGGGAAAGAGCTGAGGAATCTTCCAGAAGGTTGGAAGAGACGTGTCCTGCACCGCCTGTCTCCTGTGGCCATTTGTGCTGCTCTATTTATAGCCCATGATTGGGTAGCTGGGTAATGTATGCGGATCGATGGAGAATGAAAAGTCAGGACTGGGAAGAGATATGTTTCATTTCTGCTCTGCGAGGGGGAAATCGCACAGAAGCACACCGTTTGTTTTTATTCAGTCAAGTATACACAGGTGTGGAAAAAAATAAGAGACTAGTGATTTTGCTATTTATAGGTATCTGTTTGAGTAAAATAAACATTGTTGTTTTAATCTATAAACTCTGGACAACATTTCTCCCAAATTCCAAATAAAAAATATTATCATTTAGAGCATTTATTTGCAGAAAATGAGAAATGGCTGAGAACAAAAAGAGTTCAGAAATCAATATTTACTGGAATAACCCTGTTTTTTAATCACAGTTTTCATGCATCTTGGCATGTTCTCCTCCACCAGTCTTACACACTGCTTTTGGATAACTTTATGCCACTCCTGGTGCAAACATTCAAGCAGTTCAGCTTGGTTTGATGGCTTGTGATCATCCATCTTCCTCTTGATTATATTCCAGAAGATTTCAATTTGGTAAAATCAAAGAAACTCATCATTTTTAAAGTGGTCTCTTATTTATTCCAGATCTATATTCTGGATTATTTGCACAGTCCTGACTTTTAGGCACAGTCCAAAGGATTGATGTCAGACCTCGGGAGGTCAAAAAGCCTTGTTATCCATTCCACAACCATGTGTGTTTGGGTCGGTGTTATTGTTCTATTGAAACAACCAAATGTGACCAGGTTTTAACCATCATGCTGATCGTTTGAGGTTATAATGATTCATTTTGAGGTAGTTCCTCTTTTTCACTTCTCCATCCCCTCTGTGTATTGCACCAGATCTACTGGCAGCAAATGCAGTAATCTCCAGAACATGATGCAACTGGCACAGTGTTTCACAGTTGGTGTAGCTTTTTTGAGGTTGAGTGCCTCACTAGAACTTTGCCAAACATAACCCAGTCCTTATCTCATCTAACTTTAAACATTTCCTCCAAAAGCCTTTATTCTTTTTGTACATGTGGCCAGCAGCACTGGATCTTGGGTTGTTCCTGACCATACAAACCAGCTCTAAATGACAATATTTTTATTTAGAATTTGGAAGAGCTTTCCTGCATGTGTGTGTGTGGGCCCAATGCAAAAATCCAATTATGAATAATCCAGATTATGATTTTTTAAAAATTCTCTGTTTATAAGCTGCCTTAGATAGATAGATATATATTATCTATACAACCTGATGGTAAATATACAGCTCTGGGAAAAAAAAAAAAAAAACTTTTAAACTAATTTCACTCAAATAACGTTATACTACCCTATTTGGGTATAACTACAATAAGATGAGCTTAGTGCCATTTTTTTTTATTTAATACATTTAACAGAAAAAAAAACAAGCAAGATTAAGTGTCTCACTTTACAAATATTCACACTATATGAACATAAGTGTTGAGACACCAGCTTACTGTACTGACTGGATTTTACATTTTGCTCCCTTGCAGTATGCTTATTTGCACAGCTGTACAGATATACAGATTTTCTTCTGTAATGTTAACATCATCTGCAACTTTCTATAAACAATATTTGATATAAATAAACAACTTTAAAACAACTTAAACATTTTTTTGATTTTTGATTTTACCAAATTGAAAACCTCTGGAATATAATCAAGAGGAAGATGGATGATCACAAGCCTTCAAACCAAGCTGAACTGCTTGAATTTTTGCACCAAGAGTGGCATAAAGTTATCTAAAAGCAGTGTGTAAGACTGGTGGAGGAAAACATGCCAAGATGCATGAAAACTGTGATTAAAAACCAGGGTTATTCCACCAAATATTGATTTCTGAACTCAATATTGACAATATGTTGACAAACTGACAATGTTATTATTTAGAATTTGGGAGAAATGTTGTCCGTAGTTTATAGAATAAAACAACAATGTTCATTTTACTCAAACATAAACCTATAAATAGCAAAATCAGAGAAACTGAAGTCCCTTTTTCCACAACTGTATTTATTTAAACTACTCAAAAATCAGCCAAAACTTATTTCCATCAGAATTCCCAAACAGAATTCAGCCAGAATGTTGTTTATGTTTAAAAAATGTGCCGAATCAAGGTACAACTTGATAAGGAATATGAAAACAAATGTTAGACAGGGTTAAGTGGATGGTGTTCACATTCAGTTAATTAAAGTAATAAAAGGAAATGTGATAGTTGTGACCTTATTGCTGTTGGACAGAAGTGTGTTGAATGTGACTAATGGAAAAAATGGCCTTAACCCAACAGTTAACCTTAACAACGATAAGAGTAAAGCTCTTATCTTTATAGTGAAGAAAAACAATAAAACAGGGGTTCAGCAAAAAAAGAATACTTTATTTAGTTGTTAGGCCTGTGTTTCTCCAGGGTATGAAACAGGCACACATTCACACACACCAGGTTCTAGTTTACAGTCATTCACTTTCTGAAAAATGTCACAGAGGATAGATTTGTGGCACACAACACTCCCTCTCTCCCTCTTCTCTCTATTAGTGTGTGTGTGTGTCTCTCGTCCGCTTGTAAAAGGAGACGCGGCGCTATCAGCCCTCTTGTTAGATTTTCGCATCAACATCTTCAAATGCGCCTGTCAAACGGAACAGTGCAGCAGTGGTGGAATAAATCAGGAACACACTCCAGGAACACACTCCACACGCTGCACCGAGACACAGTTCTGTCCCTCATCATCCAGCCCAGAGGCATTGTGGGACTGCGTAAGCTGTCTATTCTATGTCACATGCAGTTTCACATGCATTTTAATGACCATAGGGACTATGATATGGCTGCTTATGTAAAGATGAAAGTGTGGAGTAGCTCTTCTGCTTTATTAGAAACTACTACCTTGATTGCAACTTACTAGCCACTAGCCATTTTCTTAAAAAGTACCGTATTTTACTGACTATAAGGTGCATCGTGTTATAAGACGCACTATGGATGAAAGTCTATTTTCTGGTCTATTTTCATACATAGTCACCATGTCTTATTCAGCAGGTCTCCCTGCGGGGTCGGGGCTAATAAATTAAACTGTAATTAAAAAAAAAAAAAGTCTTTCACAGTCAAACACTCCAGCACTCGCTGGATGTTAATCTACTCAGATTTATTTCTCTTCTGAAAACTGTTTATTTGGGTGAGTAAAGTGCTTCTCTTTATTTACAGTAAGCTTAGATTTCCAATATTTTGAACAGGGCGGTTAGCAACAGTGCTAGCCACGGTTAGCAGCACTTAGCGCTAGTAAAAGACCCGTCAGCGCTACATTGAGAAACCCTGAGTGTTCCGGTAACCCAAGGCACCATCAGCTAGCGGTTTGTCCCACGTAGCTTGTTTTTCAACACGGTAAACGCAAGCTACACTCCAAAATACAGTCCAATGTGGCTAAACAACTACTGAAAATGGTACAGGAACATCCCTAAGGGTGTTTTCACACACATACTATGGTTAAATTGCCCTGATCTTAATCTAAAAAGTTAATCAGTTTGTAAACTTGGAGTGTCTTCCTCTTTCAGGTTTGTCTATGTAAGTTCCTGCAGTAAGAAGCCAGGACTGATAGATAATAGGGGTGGGCGATATGGCCCTAAAATAATATCCTCCTGGCGATATGACAAAACACTTTTTTTTTTTTTTTAATACACTATACACTGCAAGAAAAAAAAAAAAAATATATATATATATATATATATAAAAAAAAAAAATATATATATATATATATATATATATATATATATATATATATATATATATATATATATATATATATATATATATATATATATTACATGCAATATAATACTGCACACCCCAAAGTGAGATATTAAAAAATACAAGAATTGTATCAGATCTGTAAAAGAAGTCAATGATCCAGAATGGCATGATGCTAATAATAATGCACTCCAAATATCTTCATATGTCCAGGATTAAAGTAAAATAAATTATACTGGACAGATATAATCTGTCTCTAGTAGATATATAATGGAAAATGGAATGGGTGATGTGGCACGATATTTTAGGGTATAATATCGTTCACGATATTTAATCATTTTGACGATATTATCGGGTACGATACAATATGGCACACCCTAGTAAATAAATGAAATAAGTACATAGTGCAGCCATTTCAAATATCCACAATATTGTACTTAAAGAATGACCGCCCACAGAGTAAAGAGTAATTAGTGGTAATGATCGTGACTGGCTAGAACTGTCCATGCAAACAGACAAGACATTCACATTTAATGCAGGAGGCCCCACACGCATATCCTGTAGAACAGTACAGCATTCTTTAGTTTCCATGGGATGAGGCAAAAGTCATGACACTAGTGATGTCAGTAACGCATTACTTAGTGACTTCTGTTTATGCAACACACACACACACACACACACACACCAATCAGCAATACAAACAAAGCCATGGAGGCAGGCGAAAGAAGCACGTTTTGTAGCAGAGGATTGAGAAGCTTCTGTTAATGAGGTACAACCATTGGTTTACTCACCCCACTCCACTGTTTCACTCTTAACATGTGATTTTAAAATAAAACAAGGCCAAAGTAACAAAAGTACACATGATGTAAGCTTAGACCATTCACGGTTTTGTTTTATAAAACCACTCCTTGCTGCCCTGCTGAGAACAACAGGTTCAATGTTCAGATTTATAGTGTTGAATATTTCAGGTCAGGAAAGACTTTCTTTATTAGATTTTTTAATAAAAACAATTATTTATGTTAAGAAATGGTCTTTTATTTTTATAAATGTCGAGAGATACATTGTTGCTGTTAAAGATGCATTTTCCAATAAAGGGAGTATTGGCAAAACTGGTTATAATTTTTATGTTAAGGCGGCGGGAGGTGGTGTCTGCAGCTGCTTAAAGTAACTAATAATGTAACTTGTAAAGTAACTTTAAAATCAAGTAATCAATAAAGTAACTAAGTTACTTTTTAAAGGAGTAATCAGTAATCAGTAATCGGATTACTTTTTCAAAGTAACTATACCATCACTGCACAGCACACAATACTAGTTCCTGTCCCATGACTTTTTGTCTTGTCAGGCTAGCATTTTCTGAAACCCTTGTCGTGTGTCAACTGGACGATGATCCGACAACCACAGTTAGTTTACGGGGATCATGGCTTTTATTGGCCAGAACTTGGCATTTTGTTACATACCATAATATAGGAGTTACAATTTTTAATTAAATTGAAATTAAATCATCTTTTAGGAAACTGTCAGTAAAACACACACACTATCATTTGTTTCAAATCGGAATAAAAGAAAAGGGAGATCTAACGATAGAGAGTGCAACTCTGCTATTTAGTGGGTGGGGTTTAAATAAAACATTAAATGAAACAACATTAAAATTATTATTTTACATGTTAAACAATGATACTGTGTGTTTGAAAATCGATACAGTACTACATAACAAAGAATTGCGATATTTTTATATATCAATGTTTTCTTACATCACTAATGGTGACTGGACGCTAAAGCCTATAATGTAAACAACATCTATGATTTTCTACTCTATGGGAACATATAAGAACACAGGGGTTCTTCCCTTATCCCCACTACTCCTGTTCCACTTCAGCATTATAGCGGATACAATCCACTAGACAAGCCAGCAGATTAGAAAGAAAGGTGCTTAATTAAATGTGAATTGCAGTGACATTGATTACAATCTGCCAGCGAGGTAATTAAAAAAAATCTATTATACCACTGAGAGCCGCTACCCATCTACACCATTCAGTGCAGTCACAGCACACACTCTGAACAGGTGCCAGACTTCTCTCTCACTCTCGCGTTTGCACACCGATACACAAATGCTTTTCACATCAGTGCCTTGACAATAAGGGCAATTGCTCTTTGACCTTTACTCAGATCAGTAATATGGACAATTAGAAGCCATCTGAACAAACCAAAATCATACTTTAGGCAAGCTGCTACAAAACACAAAACATTTGGGCAAATCGTGGCATAACTCTTAACACTTAATTAACAATATTTAAGCTAGATAAACTTTATCTCTGCTACAGACATAACATTATCTTAAGCGCCTACTATTTGTGAACAACTTTCCCCCAAAAAATATTTGAATACATTAAAATGTTACTTAGTTTTTTTCCATTCTGATTCTGTACATGTAAGCTCATAAACATCCAATGATTCTAAACACACCAGTTATTCTGAGCGTCAAGTTCAAGTTCAAGTAGTTTTATTGTCAATCCTGCATATGTTCAGGACACACAGATGATTAAAATTGCATTACTCTAATTCCCAAAGTTACAGTAATCAAAAAAACATGTGTGATAGTGATAGTAGACTAAAGTATAGCAAAAAAAACAATTATAAATAATAAAAGAATGACACTAAATCTACAATACAAGAAGGTTACACATATAGAGTGAGACAAGAGACACAAGGCAATAGTGCAATACGAGTGAGAGTGTACCCGTTAGTATGAAGGGAAGGGATTAAAGAGGGAACGACAGTACCAGTATAAATAGAATCCGTATAAACATTACTGCAAATATAGAGGTATAAAAGCTTAAAAGAGAACTTTGGATGTAGTAAAACATGATAAAGCGCACTAACCTTTGTTGAAAAGCACACCTCCGTTCCCCTGCAGCTTTCCAAAATCCAATTATTTTGTGCTTTTTGCCCAGTACTCATTACAACAGGCACTTCAGGGCATCCACTTTCCCCTGCAGATAAATCGCTTTTTACACCGTTATGCAGGCTCAAAATAGCTCCACACCTCATTGGTAGAATGATTATTATTATTAAAAACAAGGCATTAATAACTTTAAAATGCAAAAAAAAAGCTTATTAAAAAAACATTGTTTACAACCTGTAGCATAGCCTAATCTCTGGCTCGACCTCAAGCTACTTTGAGACTGGATAACAGTGTCAAAAAAAAGTGATTTATCTTCTGGAGCAAGTGGATGCCCCCAAAGCGCTTGTAATAAAGAGTGCTGGGCAAAAAGCACAAAATTACTGGATCTCAGGAAGCTGTGGGAGAGCGGAGGTGGGCTAATAACTTCATCATGTTTGACTACACCAAAAGTCAATTTTACACCGGAGTTCTCCTTTAAGGCTGGTAAAGTGAATGACTCTATACACTTCTTAAAAGTTCACAATTCTGGATGGAATTAAAGTGGGTATGATAGTGAAGGATAGGCATTAGTGCAGGTATGCTGGTTTTGCGAGTGCATTTCAGCTCTTGAAAAGTTCTTGAAAAGTTCCAGTATTGTGTTGATCTCATGCTTGAAAGCATGGGGTATCTAAAGTAGGTTCACAGACATATTTTTACATATTATTACAAGACTTTTTCTTAAAAAAATATTACAGTGCAAATACAGTGATATGAAAAGTCTGGGCACCCCGGATCTTTTTTTTTTAATAATTTTCCTTATATGTAAAACAGTGATTGTTCAGATGAGAAATTTTAGTAAATTATATCCTATAGCAGAAAAACACAGTGATATTTAAGTAGTGAAATTATTTTTTTTGGATTTACAGAAAGTGTGCAATAATTGTCCTTTTGCAGAAATAACAGCTTGTAAATGCTTCCTATAGCCAATGAGAGTCTTGCTTCTTGCTAAAGGTATTTTGGACCATTCTTCTTTACTAAACATCTCCAGTTCACTCAGGTTTGATGTTTTCTGAGAATGAACAGCCCGCTTTACATCACACCACAGATTTTCAATAATATTCATCATGTCTGGGGACTGAGATGAATATTCCAAGTACTTTTCTTTACACCACTACAGAATTAAGACTGGCCTTATTAAAGTTTCATGAGCGGTTCTTGGCTATCATTCATATCAGATCATTAATTACTGTTATACCTCTAATTGTGCTGGTTAATTATCTTACTTTGCTTGCTTAAGCCAGATTTATACAGTAAAAGTCAGCTTGATCAGATATTTGATAATGAATTGTTATTTAAGCATCAACAGGATATTGTATTAGACCATGGCTAATGTGAGGTGTGGGTTAGAGGGGAATAAATCCCCCAGCATTGAGCTGTGGAGCAGTGGAACTAGTCGAAATCTTGTCTGGACAGTAGAGACAGTTATTATAACAAAAACAGGATAGATTATTTTCTGAAGAAAATCAAAGAATTAACTAGGTATACGGGTTCCTTTGTCTATACAGAACTTGTTTACTGTAAATACATCTTTCTTTTTAAATTTGTTACTATATGCAGTCTCTATTGTTACCAAAAAAGCACAAAGGCCAGCATGACATTCTCTTTCTCTCTCTCTCTTCCTCTGTCCTTTATTTAATTAGTCTTGGTCTTTCCAGCTGACGTGCAGAGTCTGGCAGGCTGGATATAAATGCAGTGCTCCTTTTTGCCTTTATGGCCATAAAAATCCTGGAACCTCTCCAAAAATGTCCAATTCAAATGTCTGTTTCTAATGAATGCCTAATGAACCGAGCAAAATTAGAAGAAGAGAATCAGTTTAGGCTAAGCATGGCCCAAAACCAGCACTTTAATATCAGTAAAGTTCTGCTATCATGCCTGCCAGTCTGAGCAGACTAAACTCACAGCCCCAATCAGCAAATCTCTGTCTGTTCCCGTTTACCACGCTGTCCGTCAGTGACCGCAGAACCTGTCCACGGGCAGATTCTGAATGTCTAGGCCACAGAGGTGGACACAGTAATGTAATCACTCTAACGTTTGAATTCATTCAAATTGATATAAAAGGATCTGTTTTAAGTTATTTTCGTTATTCTGGTGAAAAAATAAAAAAATATTTACACTGTGACATTTTATCGTAGGACTATTTGATATGCAGTAAATATAGATATAGTACAGACAGACAGACAGACAGACAGACAGACAGACAGACAGACAGACAGACAGACAGACAGACAGATAGATAGATAGATACTGTATTGATCCTGAAGGAAATTTTGCACTAAATGCTGTGTCAAAATTTGGTTATTCTTTCTCTAACCTCTGAAAACCAAATGATGATAATTAGCCATTCCTGTCAAAACATCTCTAGTGGGTGATTTTTGTTTAACGCCTTAATATATATGTATATATATATATATATATATATATTTAATTTTTTATTTCAGAAGCATAATTTCACTCTGAAAAAAATGAGAAAAAAAACAACCTTCAACATAAATGAATAAAAAAAAATTGTGATTAAGAAATATTTTTTTTTCATAAAATTACCTGTTCTACAATTATTGGCACCCGTAACAATTTCTTTTGAACCATTTATTTCATTTCTACTGTGGTTTATAAAGTGGATCAAAGTATCTAGGAACCTTAAATTAGTAATTCATCACTTCCTGTTTCCCTGGGATATAAATATGGCGTTACACAGATGACACACTATTTAAGTAAAGAAGATATGTGTCGACCTTCATAAATCATGTAATGGCTACGAGAAAATAGCCACTTACCTGCAGATGCCCTTATCTTATCTACAGTCAGAGCAATCATCAAAAAGTTCAAAACATCTGGAACAGAGACAAACAAGCCTGGAAGAGGATGCAAGTGTATCTTCAAATCTTCAAACTGAGATCAAATGGTAGCATTTTGGGGTTACGGGATCTCCCAAACAACCATCAGGTGCTATCTACATGCTAACAAGCTGTTTGGGAGGCATGCAGCACGGAGAAAGCCTTTTCTAAATTTTAATCGTAAGAGTAAATGGGTGGAGTACTGAGATTTTAACTAGGACCATGTGCTTTGGTCAGATGAGACCAAGATAAAGCTTTTTGGTAACAACCACTTTACGTGGGTCTGGTGTAACGCAAAAGATGCCCACCTTCACTCTCCTACCCACCCAGACACCCTCCAAATTCTCCAGATTTAGTTCTGACACTGTGATAAAGCAAAAAATCCTCTTTGTGCAGAGCAAGGGGCACCATAAAACCTGAAATAGACCCAATGACCATGTCTGCCTCTACAAGACTGCAGGAGGGAGACAATCTTGACACAGATGGCAGGGGCAAGATAAATGAAAGCAGTTCTCTGGAGGAACAGTCTTCCGTAGACCTTCATCTCAAGTTTTGACCAACAATTATTTTCTGTTTCAACCCAAGAAGCAAGTTTACACAGACTACTTCAGCTGGCTAAAGGCAATGTTATGCCAGAGACCGTACAAAACCGTACAAAAAACAGCTATTAATAACACATAGTGAAGTTAATTGATGATTTATTCCTTACCCCTGATGTAATCAATCAGTCAAGTGATGTTTTATATCTGCATGCTTGTATAGTTTGCAACAGTTACATTTTAATAAGCAATGAGTTAATGACTACATGTAGGCCTGTCACAATAAAAAAAAAATGGAAACGATATTTTGTCACAGAAATTATTGCGATAAACAATATTGTTGCCATTTTTAGACCATTAATTTTCCACTAATAAAATAACTATCATAACAAAGGAATTAACCCTTCTAAAGACAATTAAGGAAACTTTATAATTTTATTCACGCACCTATTTTTGAAACCTGAAAAGTTCCCAACTTGAACCAAAGTAGGTTATAGTAGGTTCTTCAGTGTATATATATATATAGTGCAAAGGCAGGGAAACTGTGGGTCTGCCCCACACCGGGACGTGCAGCCCCGGTCTGTCCCAGCTGGCACGCGTTGAACCGGCATAAAGACCCTGCTGCAGCCTTCACTTGAGAGATACGCTGATGGTGAATGGAAGGCTGAGCTAACATGAACCTAAGAGACACTAAAGTTAAGCTACTAGAGCTGCACTGCGCCGTTACTATGTTTCTATAAGTTTGTTTTGGGTGATGATGGAGGGCATTTTTCCTAATAAAGGTACGTTTAGAGTTAATTCACTCCCTATATCTGTGTCTCTCAGCCACGCCCACAGTCACAATATATGTAATTGCATTTTGTGAGTGTAAACACAATGGATGATATCATGATTATTAAAATGATTAAGGTCATGCCCATTTATTGAACTATAAGTGGATAATGTAGTTATTGTGACAGGCCTAAATACATGTGGAAAGGTAAAAACATGTGGTCTACCAAGGCTGTTCAAATATTCAAATATCTCTCTCTCTCTCTCTCTCTCTCTCTCTCTCTCTCTCTCTCTCTCTATTGTACTCTTATATCCTTTATACGTACTTCCTCCACTGCTAATATCACTTCCATCGTGTGTAGAAAATGATAAGGTCCTCTCTTTAATTAAACAGCATCTAAATCTAAAAAAAACTTCTCTCCTGTCAATCAAAAAATCTCTTCCTTCTCCCATTCTCCCGTCCTCCCCAAAGTCCCTCTCCAAATCCATCACATGTCCTCCCTCGCTCCTCATCCCACAGCATCTCTCACTGTCCTCTACTGTCCTCCTGTTCTTTTTCCCTTCAGTGTGAAGCTCTTATAGATAACCTATACTTCAGCTGTCACCGAGCTATCAGCTCAAGCTCTCGGAGATGAGGCACAGCACTCGTTTCTTATGAACAGCGGATTGAACGGTCGTGACACAATCAATCGGAACACTACAAGCGGCAGCAGAACGTCGATACATCATTAGAGGACTATGCAACTTAGGAGCGGCAAAGCATCTTGCAGCACCAAAAGCACTGATTGCAATGTGGTGTCCCTGGTGTAGTCTTTGCATCTCATTTAAAAGGCAGATTTACTTCATTATGAACCCATATGGAAGCTTGTAGCTCAATCGTGTTGGTGTACGTGGAGACTGTAGCCCATTGATTAATGAAGGATGTGTGCTGACTATCCATTAGTTCTTCATTAGTGGTCTTGTTTCTGACCACAGATCTGCATGGCCAGATATATACCGTATTTAGGTGGTTTTCCTCACTGTCAACCTGGTTGAAAGAATAGGAAATCTGACATGTGGGGGTATTCCATTTGAAATTTCCTACCTATATACCTGTAATACAGACATCCGAGTTAAAATGTTAATGTATAATGTAGCACAGGTTACAATTTACAATATAAAAGTTTACCTTTACAGTGTGAACACACAGGTTAGTATCCTGTGCTGAGATGCACAAAGTGCTGTGCTGTTAAGATTTGAACGCGCCAAAGTCAAAGCGCACCTGCATCTTAAAGGGAATAGCAACTGACACACTGATTGGTTTATTTCACGTTACTCCCAACACACACCCATGATTAATTACACACCATGCTGCTGCTGCTGCCTCTTGCATTTCGAGCCACACAAGGTGCATTTTTTCCACCCTCACAATACTAAAGACAGACCAACACGCCCTAAATCCAGCTGCACGATCCGCAATTGACCAGGGCACTATAGATCGTTAAAATAGGGCCCAATGTAGCTGTTCCAGTATTGGGTTGAGTTTAGGGATGTGCAATACATTATTCAAATATTTGTTATACTGATTTGAGGCCAGAGGTCAGAAGAGAACAATTGGCCTTGCTTTCTCATAGGGGTTGATGGTGCTTCCTCCTGACATTACTCCTAGTTGTATTGGACATGGAGGACAGAGCATGTTGGTTGTCTAGTAAGGTTAAAAAAAGGCAGTGTCTGACAAGGAGGTGTCTTTACCCTCCTAGTGTTGGGGCATTACTAATGATAGAGGGGGGTTCATAAGAATAGAGTCAGGGTACCTGGCCTTCCTTCCAATTTTGGAATTTGTTAAACTTCCATAAGGTTACTATTATCTGTTTTTTACTGTTAGTCATAATGATTTTAGGTGCATAAGGACACTTTAGTAATCTAGTTTGCTCTACTGTTATCCCCAATTTGTTTGACCAGTAGCTCTACAGCTAGGACACCCGCAATTAAATGACGTTATTAATGTGGAGATTGCAGTAAATTGCCTGCAAAATATAAGACTCTTATAGAAGAACGCTAACTGACAGTTCTGTATTTCAGCTCCCACACTGGCTGTGATGAAGTGATGAAGATTGAAGGTCTGATTATCCTCCTTGGAGACTCAGCCATAGATGGTTGTGGCACCACCAGGAACTAAACCAATGTTCTCCTCATAATAAGGCCAAAAATTAGCGGGTTGCACCATATGGTGCAGTTTTTAATTAGACAAACTTAACACAAAATATTGAAACATGTATCAAATCTTATCCTCAGAAATAAGTAGATATTATATGTCGATGACGGCCTCTAAGGAAAGCATTCCGACATATTTGCTAACATTACAGGTATGAGTTGATGCAGACTGATGTTGTGAGGATATATCAAGCATTTTTCACGTCTTATCTGTCACTCAAACTGACTTGCGAGCCCAGTGAGCCCAAGGGAAGGAAAAAAAAAAGAGAAACAGAACAGCAAAACAGACTTTGTAAACACTTGAAGATGAGACAGGACTGAATCATCCGAGGACACACTCACTCACTTGCGCACACACACACACACACACACACGCATGCACAGATCACTCAGCCCAGTCATTCGTGCTTGGGGACAGGCGTTTTTTTTTTAACAAACACACTTGAGATGAAAAAAAGCCAGCTTCTGGTGGGGTCACCAGCTAAAACAGAGTCACTAAAATGAGATGCGCAACTCCAAACAGCGCGAACAACGCACTGACTAAAAGAAGGACTGAAGAAGCCTTCGCTCTACTCTACTGCAGAATGATAAACAATGAGTAAACACTGCTCGGGCAAACACAGGGAGGAATACAATAAGCCCCATGAGAACAATAAGCTCGGAGAAACAGTGACCTCAATTTGACCCACAAAGTCGCAGCCTCATTAAAATATAGAAAAAAAATAATAATAAAAGCAAGTGTTTGAAGATGCTTTTATTTTGGCGAGCGCATTTATCACTGCCACTGTGAATGAATACTGCAAGACATTTGTTTTTGTGAGTGCTTTAGTGTTTTTGTTGGCTGATCAATTATTTAGCGTGGTTGTGTGCGTATAGCTGAGTAAGCCTCCAGGGTCTTCCAGTATTCAGAGTTATGGAGTAAACTCTTGAGACTGTATTGCAGCATATCTGGGTCCATACACACACACACACAGAACCTATACAATAAGACAGTAATAGGGTGTACAAGTAATGACACAATTTGCTTTTAAATATTAAATAAGGGGTTATCAATCTGTCAGCAAACCTGACTTGGAATAAGTCCAAAGAATACATGGATTCAAGTAAAAGTATAGACTAAAATTACTTTTGCCAGAAATGTAGTGGTAAAAAAGCAGTAAACTGTTGGGAAGAAAAATGTATTTTACAATGACTTGTTGTTGAACAATGTCAGCCCTTACACTGTCAGTCTTCCTGCTCAGAGACTTAATTTCGCAGCATTCACAGTCTCTTGACTACAATGACTCATCGGATGACGTGACACCCCCGTGTTCCGGTTCCCCCAGCTACTGATTACCACCTGGACTCTATAGTATAGATACCCCAGTATTGAATCTAGGTTCCCTAGCTCTTCTGCGATGCATTTGTTTCTCTGTTTATGGCTTCTTTGTTTTTGAACCATTTCTGTGGATCGTTTACTCTTGTGCCTTGCCCAGTTTATTGTTTGTTTGTTAGTTAGCTGCCAACCCTGCTTGTTATTTTGACGAATCTCTTGCCTCTGCCTGTCTACTCGTATACCGACCCTGCCTGCCTTACTACTCCTGGTATGATGCTGTCCTTTGGTTCCTAACCCTGCCTGTCCTTGACTATCCTTTTGTTCCTATCTCCTCTGATAATAAACAGTGTATACAACATCAGCATGTGTCTCTCTTGGTCCTGGTGTTCACTACAAACAAAGGACTATTAGTTTTTAAAATTGCTTCTCCTAGACTCCACTATATGGATATCCTATTGTGGTCCAGATTGTATTAAACTAGTTTAGCAAAGTTTAGTCATGTAAGATATTTCATTTTGCACAAATAATCAGCAGTTCCCACATCACATTTGTTTGAGCATAGTTCCTTAAGGCTTCCATGTTTTATGAATTTATAGTTTTAAAGTTCACCAAATGTTTACTTCCTCCTTATTACATCCGAACCCTTGACAGATGCCACTGGCACCAGAAAATCAGCATTATTCACTGACTGGTTTTAATGTTCTATTTATTATATTATTATATTTCCAACTATATTTTCTACCTTATGTCTAAACAGCAATATATCTGCTATAAATCCCCAATGATAAATCACTCCAGTTTCATTTTCAATAATTTAACACCTCTTCCAATCCTCTATCACTCTGTGACACAGAGTGACAGGCAATCAGTACAGTGGTGACTCAGCACTTTCTGTTTTTATTGATCCAGCTGACTTGGCCAAACTGCCAACAACAGTGACTCAAAAGGAAAAAAACAAACAGTCCCTGTCACCGGAGGCGTTTGACGTCTTATGCTGCTTAATATGGAAAGCAATGGTGACAAATACACTACTATAAGATATAAAAGGAGTTAAATATTCAAACTGCATCAGAGAGATTAATAACATGTACTGGTACTAAATGTGTTTAAGGTCAAGCTTATTTATATAGTGCTGTTTAACAATAGAGACTGTGACACAAAGCAGCTTTATGGATATCTAGTTGCGAGCCAAAAGTGAGAAAGCCAGTGCTGACAGTGGAAGAGAAAAATTCCCCAAGGAAGAAAAACCTTAAGAAGAGCCAAGATTTAAAAGGGGAACTGTCCTCCTCAAATTAATAATTGGTAGAGAAATAGAAGTGAGCTTAAATTGACCACATGATCCAAAAATAAATGTTTGTGGTCTAAACACTACTGAGGGGCAACCACCAACAGTGGTCTAAGGAGGGATACATAAATTACAAGCCTTATCAATCCGTAAGACCAATGACTGCGACTCCACCTTAGCGAAATCAAGCAAAGGGCTAATTTTAATGACAGTTAGAGGAGGAATACCTTGTCCATAGTGCTAGGCAGTATACCAGAGGGGAAATTGGAACCGGCATGCATTTTTTCCATACCGCCATACCGCTAGAGGCACTGCGGAGCACTGTGTAGAACAACACCACCAAAGAAGCACATTAGTAGAGCTTGCTAGCTAGCGCTAGTGATGGTAGCTCTTTTCTTTGGAGTCTCACACATGACAAAAGAACTCCCGGAGCTTCTGCTGCTGCCTTGCAAAATGAGCCCATGCACGTCTTGCTGGCGCATCTGTGACCAAGACAGCAAGTCTTTGTGATCTTGTATCAAGAGCCACGGTATTCAGGGTAATGTCAGCATACCACCAAGAAGGACCAACCACATCCAACAGGATTAACTGTGGACGCAAGAGGAAGCTGTCTGAAAGGGATGTTCGGGTGCTAACCCGGATTGTATCCAAAAAACATAAAACCACGGCTGATCAAATCCCGACAGAATTCAATGTGCACCTCAACTCTCCTGTTTCCACCAGAACTGTCCGTCAGGACAATAAATTATTGTGGTCTAAAACCAGGTGTTTCAGTTTCATTGTCCAACCCCTGTATATTTTGTAGGACAAAGTGAACCCGATAGTAATCAAAGCCTTAATTTAAAGCCTTAGCCTATATTTAAAAAACTATAAATAAATAATAAAATAATACCATGATATACCCTGAAACCATTAGAATCTTGTCTTTGGACCTTGGACCAAGTAAGCAGGCCATTTGAACTGCTAAACATTACTTGCATGGCCAGGTGCGTGTGTGCCATTTCCATGTGGCATAAAAGATAAAAGATCCTGCTAATTACTACTAATCTTACAAAAGTAAAATATATTTTACTAAAGTACTTCAATGTAATTACAAAAAAACAACGATTAATGTTCAATGACTTATCAGGAAGTAAAAGATTATAATTGTCATGATAATATGTAATATGTATACAACTCAGTATGATTATTTTATATATTATTATAAAGTGAGAGTGAAATATGCTAGCAGTAATGGTTTTTGTATGAGTGCATGCATGTGCACATATGCCACTGAAACAATAAAGGGCACTTGTATGATGTGTAATTTGCCAGAATACATCAATAAGGTTTATCGAACACATTTGGAACGCATTGTGTTTTTGCCTCCATATAAATTATACATGGAGGCTAACGCGTGACATTAATCAAAGATGCTTTCACATATAAAGTTAGGCTCCGCTGTGCTCTACCCTGAGGCATTTGCAGATATTTTACAGAATGCATTTGCATTTGAAAACATGTCTAAAATATTGATGAGATGCACAGTTTTAATAATGCTAATTCTGATGCTTGTTCACATCAATGTAGTCGATGTAATCTAAAATATGAAATAGCAAAAATAAAACAAAGTACATATAGCCATAAATAATTGCTATAGCATATAACGATTACATGCAAAAAGTCATGGCACCGAATCTGTTATCATGTACAACTGAAGCTAAATCTTTGTGTGCGGTCTGTTTGCGCAGATCACGATCATTACCACCTAATGCACTGGCCACTATGCCATTAAGTCATTTCTCATTAAGTCATTAAGTTGTGCCCTACTTTTACCCATTTAAACATACAGCTCTGGAAAAAATTATGAGGCCCCTTCAGTTTCTCTGATTTTGCTATTTAAAGGTATATGTTTAAGTAAAATTAAAATTGGTGTTTTATTCTATAAACTACAGACAACATTTCTTCAAAATTCCAAATAAAAATGGTCGTTTAGATAATTTATTTGCAGAAAATGAGAAATGGCTGAAAAAACAAAAAAGATGCAGAGCTTTCAGGCCTCAAATAATGCAAAGAAAACAAGTTCAAATTCATAAAATGTTAAGAGTTCAGAAATCCATATTTAGTGGAATAACATTGTTTTAATCAAAGTTTTCATGCATCTTGGCATATTCGCCTCCATCAGTCTTACACACTGCTTTTGGATACCTTTATGCAAAAATTCAAGCAGTTCAAGCATTATACAATTTAGTACAATAAAAATGAAATAGTAAAACTGCACAAGCTAAAAGGCCCCAAATATTAGATATTTTACTTCTCTGCATATCTCTGCAATGAAACTCTGTCTCTATTTTCTCCAATATAAAAGACAAGTTCAAAGACAGATGAGCATTAATTACTTTTTTACAAGCTGTTCCGCCACCCACTTTTGGGTTATGACCCACTAGTTTAGAATCGCTGCACTATGCCATATGTCTGGTACACATGTGAAATCTACCTGCCTGCACAACTTGGAAATGGAAGGTTTCATCTTTCTGGCATCTACTAGAACACTTAGCTTGAACTCTAATAGTTCACTTGGCCTTCCAATGGGCACACTGGCCAGTGTTCAGCTCCATTCACAAGATAACACCTCACAACTTATACAGATGTGGGCATACCCAAGCCGTCGACTGAGGCAACACTTTATAATCAAAAGTATAGTATTGTATAGTATAGTATAGTATTGTATAGTATAACATAACATAGCACAAAATAGTTTAAATAATATTAAGTAATATAAGTGTTTTTTTTTTCTTCCAAAACCTGTAGTTGTTTTATTCAGAATAATTTCACAAAAAAGTGACATACGGAACAGTCAATGAATCCCTAGTTCAAAATAAAGTCTCCTGCATAAAAACAAGCCTGCAGTAATAACACTCTTTACAAAACGAGCCCAGAATAGCCCTTGTTAAACCCAGTTTAATAACCCTAAAGTGATTGCATCATGTTTGTGTTCTGAGGTCCAGGAATCTGGACTTGCTGCTTCTAAACATACCACAGTTCACCTTAACCAGGAAATTCTAGAAGACAATACAGCATTCTGGGTTATTCTAACAATACAAGCTGAAGAGAAGCTCCTTGAAATCCATCCAAAGCATTCACATAGCAACAGCTTTGATGAGAATCCATCCAAACATCCACACACGCACACACACACACACACACTGTTCCACACTCAGAGGAATAGTGGTTTCTCATTGAGGAACTCCATATGGTCCTGGACAGCAGATAAGCAGAGAGAGAAACTGAGACAGAAGAACAAATAACACCCACTGCACCATTCGCTAAACACCATCACCACCACACTGCCTCTCCAGCACTGAGGGATTGTGGGGGACTTCTTATGAATGAATAGAGTGTAAATAACATACAAAAGATCTGTGCTCATTCAATATTTTATCAAGGCTTGTTAAAATCAGTCTTCGTGTATAATCGGATGGTTAACTTTAGATGAATTAAATTCTGCTCTGAGCATAAACCCTGGTATATAACAGTGGTATGGAAAGGACACATTAACAAGATCCTGTGTGTTACTCAAATAAATGTTATTATTATGTTGAATATAATTATAAAAAAACATAACTACTCTAACTGTAGTACTGTAATAACGCTTCTCATTTCATCTTTTGTTATTGTGCTGTGGATCACTGATCGCTGAGGTTTCTCGCTTTTTTTTTACTAAGATGCTAATTCAGATTGCAATGTTTTGTGATCTTGAACATACAAATGTCTCAAACTGTTAAACGATTGTTTGTTTTTCAGATGGACAGTGATTGGACACAGTGTTCAAAAACTCCAGCAGCACAGCTGTGTCTGATCCACACATACCAGTTCAACACACACTAACAGGTCATACACCACCACCAACAGGGTCCTCACCATCGAAGAACAGAGTGAAAGGAGGATAATAAAATATGCAGAGAAATAGAGTGACTAAAGCCTCGTTTTGTAAAACTACAAAGTGTTTCTATAAGCTCAGTGGAGCTAAAACAATGAATAATAGGTGAGTAAACAAGTAGGAGGTCATAATGTTCTGTTTGATTTATGTATATCTCCATGAATCTATCTTTCCATATTATCGCTGTCCAATGAAAAACATGTATCTCCAAAACAGCAACGTCACAGAAAAGTCAAGAAACCTTCTAAACACTTAATGGAAGTCAATGTAAAAACAGAGTTTATTTTAGATCATGTTAAAGTATTTTTGAAGACATTTTGGCACAGTGTAAGGGTCAGTTTGTCTATTCAAATTATGTAGTAAACTAAAAATCAACAAAAATAGAGATACTTGTTTTTCATTGGACAGAGACCATATATTTATTACCCGTTCATACATCCTACCACCATATATCTCAAACCACAAATCCGTGACCTTCCATCAATCCATCAATACCTTCAACCACACATCCCTCTATCTTTCCATTTGTCCATCCATCCAGTCACGCATCCCTCCACATTTCCAAATCGTCTAGAATGTCCAGCCACAACACGTCCTCTGCACATATCAATTTCCATCATCAAACAATCTATCTACAAATGTTCCATGCTATTTATCCCTGTTTCGTATATACATCCATTTCGTTGCTGTCCAATGAAAAACAAGTATCTCCAAAACAGCAACTTTACATGAGAGAGAAAAAAATCTTCTAAACACTTAATGGAAGTCAATGTAAAAAGGAGTTTATTTCAGATCATTTTGAAGTATTTCTATTGGTTCGTTCATTAAGACATTTTGGCACAGTGTAAGTGACAGACTTTTCAAATTATGTAGAAAACTAAAAATCGACAAAAATGGAGATACTTGTTTTTCATTGGACAGAGATGGTATTTTTTACCCGTTCATACATCCCACTATATCTCAAACCACAAATCTGTGACCTTCCATCCCTCTATTTATCCATCAATACCTTCAACCGCACATCCCTCCACATTTCCAAATCGTCTAGAATGTCCAGCCACAATTCCCATCATCAAATCATCTATCTACAAATGTCTACAAAACATCTATCTATTAATTCCTGTATCACATCTATCCTTTCATCCATACAACAATGCCTCCACCAACACACACCTCAACACATCCCTCTCTCCATCCATATTTCCATTTATCTCATTTCTCTTCACTCATCCACACGTTTGCCTCCATTTATCCATCCAACTCTCATCTGTCCATTCATCCTGGCTGAGATGTATCTCTCTGTCTAACCATCCATCCATAGAAATGTACACATCCATTCATATCCAACTGTTCATCAATCCATCCACACTCTCTTTCCTTCCATACGTCCGTCTATACATCCCTCACGGGATTCCTCCATCCATTCCCCTTTCCATTTAAAAACCCTTCTAGCCATCTATTCCCCATCCGCCATCCATCCACCCACCCATCCATCCATCCATCACCCTCTATCTATGTGTGAAACAGTTTAAAACACTGGTATGCGGTATGTTGCATTTCCACCCAGCAGGGAAAAGAAAGCCCAACTGCGTTAGCTCAAAGCTCAGGAGGAGAAATTCTGCAGCAGCCAGAGAGGATCTCTCGGCAATCCCGAACAGCATGCCCAGAGCATTCAACACGAGCCGAGCAATCAGCTACAGTCAGCTCACACACACACACACACACGCGCTACACCAGAGACTTTGATGTACAACTCTCCTGCTCAGCAGAAAAGACCAAATAAAGCAGACTTCTCAAAGAACATGGAAAAAAAGACCTTAGGGAGAAACTGACATACAGTGCTATTAATTTAGTACAGAATGGACACCCTAAGAGAGCGCTACTGATTTCCATACTGCTGAAGGACAATTTAGCACTGGTATAATGTAGACCCATTTACACTAGGTCACTTTATGAGCTTTGAGTATCAGGATCCTATCTGGATAAGGCCAAGCCACATAACAATGCATACAGTATATAAATACACTCGAGATGCATTTAAATTCAAATACTGATATAAATTTGATTACTAAAATCATTTCAGGAGGTGGGATGAGACGCATTTGAGCCACATTATGTACAGCATGAAACCCTCCAAGACACATTCAACAATTTAAAACTTCAAAAACTAAAACTCCTCCCAGTACAACCGTCACACAAACGCCTGTAATGATCGCTACACAATAAGCTAATCTGCACATTTTGTTCAAAATGCATCAGTCAGATTTCAGCCTAACTGTAGACACACTTGCCTACCAAGTGTAAATGATGGCACTAAAATCTTATTAGGACACAATCTATATTTTAGACTGCTCACAAAGAAGAAAATCTAAATTTCAAAACATCTTATGAAATGTGAAATCTTACCATTCAAATAATGGAAAAAAAACCTAACAATTGTAAATTAAAAACATATTAGAAAGTAAGATTTATTTTGCACAGATTTACCAAACCTACTCTGTATGACAATTATAGACCCTGATATAAAACTGGATGAAGCAACCTGACCTGAAAACAGTCACGGAGAAAAGCATGAAGTGCTGTAAGATTTTTTTCAGGAAAAAAAAAATGCTGCACTGACTTTGGACTTAATATACAGTAAAACACAGTGGATCACCAGCAGATGACATGACTCTACAAACCATCAATGATTCTGGAAACTTCACACTAGACCTCAATCATCTCTCCACTCTTCCTCCAGACTCAAGTGCAAAGTCAGTGCTGACAACTTTTATGTAGATGTGGGTTTCATTTTCCAACAGGACTTGGCACACTGCCCACACTACCAAAAGTACCAATTGTTTTTATATAATATACTAACTTTCTGCGTCACTGATTTTTGGATTTTTATTGGCTGTAAGCCATAATCATCAACCATAAAAGAAATAAACGCTTAAAATAGATCATTCTGTGTGTATTACATCTGTACAATATACGAGTTTCACATTCTGAACTGAATTATTAAAGAAAGTAATCTTTCAGTGTTACACTAGCATGTACTGTAGCTCCTAAAATAATCCATCGACCATTTACTCAATGCTGTGTTTAGTTTACTATTTAACAATACTCAGCTTAACTAGCTGGCTTCGAGTCAAAACACACCTTTTCCTAGTAGGACTTAAACCTCCTTGTTACTGAATTCAGGAATTTATTCATTGTGTTCATCAAACAGTAGTCACCTTTATTAAAGCCATTTTTGTCTAAGTTTATATACAGGGTTTCAATCAGCCGGATTTGAATGTGTTCTGTTGTAAACAGAATATTATCCTGCTATCAACGAAGCTAACCAATTTTTTTCTTATTTCCCTGCACCCTGTAATAGGTAGTAATATTTGTAGATGATACAAAAATATATCACCCTACCCTCCATGAGATGATTACATTTTACACATTTTACTTTATTTGTGCAGCACACCAGGCTGGAGCGGGTGATGTCAGGTATTGAATAAACTGTCCATTGGATGCTGGTTTAGTCATGACACCTGCCTATATACTCAGAAACAGCACACAGGGATTAGCCTGAAAATTCCCCTAAGGGAATCAAAAATGCTAAAACCCTAAAGTATCAAACAGATCAAAAGAGAACAAGAGGCTCCACAGGCAGCGTTCCACTTAAGAGTCGATAGAAACAACCAAAAACAGTTTTGTTCCTTCAGATGTCAAACCACAAAGACGAGAAAGAGCACCTGTGATCTTCTGGCTTTTTTTAAAAACACTTTGAACAATAAAGCCATGATTTCCCTGCCAGGGTCGACTGGCGGTGACTAACACAGAGTTAAGCAGTATTCAGACATCAATTAAAATAGAAATACACACAAATACACACACACACACACACACACGTTTCTCACACGCATACATTATTACAGAGCGCCAAGAAACTACTTCAGTCATCAAAAAACTGCAGGGCCCCTCTACTGCGCAATCATTGATATTCACAAAGTGTATGTGGATTAGTGTATGTGTGTGTGTGGGTGGGTGATGGGGATTCTTACATTTAACAGGCCCTTAAAATGTGTCATTTCGCCATGTCTATATGCTTTAAGAATAATAAAAATAAAAAAGTGTCAGACATGCCCATGTGGTGTACATGTACAGGTTACTGCATGTTCTAGTCTCATTCATTTATTTATTTATTTATTTATTTATTTATTTATTTCAGTTATTTCTTTTTTAATTATTTAAGACCGCAGCAGGTATATCTGCTGCACACAGTTTAAAGGTGTGGAGTGAAGCAGATGGCAGAAATAAAAAGGTTATGTAACTGGTTGTCCTTGCCTTTGAGCAAAAGGCCCTTAACCCAGGCTAAGGCTCCAGTCACGTGTCCTCAAAATATCACTGAGTGTGTGTTCACTAGTGTGTCTGTGTGTGCTCACTGCATTGATAGGTTAAAGACAGAGGCTACATCCTATATGTGTATCCAACACAAGAATGGCAAGTTTGGTGTCTTGTCATTTTTGGATGTTAAAATACAAAAATGAATAATTTACATTTTATATACTCTCACATAGTGCTGGCAGTATGACCAAAAATGTATATCCCAGTATTTTTCAAGATTCTGAGGGTTTCACGGTATATCACAGTATTTTTTATTCTATCTTATTTATTTATATATATATATATATTTTTTTTTGCATGACTGTACTTTTATATAGGCCTGTGACTTACTGTAGTAAGTCACATAATAGTACATATAATATAAAACACGAAGGCTTTAAATAAATGCTTTGATTACTATTGGGTTTACTTTGATTTTGCACAAAATTACACAATATATGAATAAATCAGACTACATTAGCAGAAAAACAGCTGAAGAACAATAGACCTTAAGAAAAACACAGCTTAACACAGCTTCATTTTTAAATAATTCCATAAACACTACAAATGGACCTTAAATACTCCATGTTTAAGTATTTAAAAGACATATTTCTCAAAAGCTCTATTGCACAAGTCAGACACAATGTTTTTCTGAAGCCATTAGAGGCATTACAGAATTAAAATCAGCCACAATTCCCTTCTCTCTCTAGTAAACAAATAAATGTAATTCAGTGTGCATTATTATTATCATTTAAGCTACAGTATTAATACATTTAAACAGGGTTATAGTTACTTCCTTTTATCCAGAGTTTTAAGTAGTTTTATCGCTTGTGCTGAGTAAATGACTAACTCTAGGCTCGTCTGGGGGACGAAAGGAACGTTTCTCCGACCTCTGGACTGATTGTGCAATTCCATTCCTCTCACTATAGTCACTGCAGTATGTTAGCTTGTTATGCTAACTGGCTAGCGTTATCAATCGAGCTGTGTGCTTCTTTGATGGCGCTGTTCTACTCTGTGTATTTCTTCTACACAGACAGGCTCAAGCTTATCTGCTCCAGAAATTCCTATTCTATTGGCAGCACTTCCCCACAGGAACTAGACAAGCTGTGTCACCTGTGCATCTGCACTTCTACTGTATGTCAGCAATGGGTGAATGGGTGCAGTGAAAAGTAGTTGACTGCAATCACCGAAAGGGTTATCTACAAACATTAGAACATTGTATGTGAGTGTGAAGAACCTTTTCACTGTTTCAAATCACAGCATTAAAGGTTCTTTAGACCTGTAAATGGTCCTTCACTCTAACATCTCCTTTATTTTTTAAGAGTTTACGATAGACACCTATTTAGAGGCCCACTTTATGTGGGTGTTTCTAACTGTGCTGCAGTTTTGAGAGGGTAATTTTGAGCCAGTGATGGCAAATGTGAAGACAGAAAGAGAGCGCAAGAGAGAGAGAGAGAGAGAGAGAGAGATTTGCAGCAATGTGACAATGAGCAGTGGGATTTGTGCAATTATGGAAATGTTTGTATTGGAAGACACTCAAACCCAATCTCTTTCTTCCTCTCTCGCTTTCTGTCTCTCTCACTGTTTCACTCTCTCTCTCTCTCTCTCTCTTTCCATCTCCCCGCTCCTCCCCTCTCGATCACTTTCTCTTGCGCTTTCTTTCTGACTCCTCTTGTCTTCAAAGGCTTCAAAGGGGGCCGTGGGGGGCTGGCTGGCTGCCTGATGGATATGAAACCGCTGAGATGTCAATAACTGATTTCATTTCATTTCAGAGGCAGGGCAGGGTTGTTGCGCTCCTGTGCTCTCAGTAGAATCACCTGGAATAGTTTTCTCAGCATCTTAAAGGAAGTTCCTGGAGCCAATAATGGGTGTCTTATTGTCTTTTTTTTATTGACATTAAATTGAATTGAAGTCAATAGCAAACCTCATTCTTACTCAAATTTATGTTTATTTGTGTCTATCTTGTCAGCATGCTCCTACCATTATGATGCTTTCACATGCTATAGGTAGGTAGGCAACAGCAAACTGGTAATTCTTTGCTGAAACACAGGAAGTAATGTACACACACACATAGCAGAGCTAGAAAGAGGTGGCAGCAGTCCGAATAGACAGGGACTCTGTATTTCCCACACTCTACAGTACTCAGCTTGTTCTCGTGTACATCAATGAATGCAGTCAGGTTGTGGGGAGAACTAGTAAGAGTTATAAGTACACTGTTACAAGTATCAGTTCACTGAGAAACATTTTGTGCTTTTTCAGTTTAAAACTAAGAATGATCCCTTAAAGGGTTGAACCTTCAAACAAGGTTTTTAGATGAAAAATGTCTCATGTAGGTTCCTTAAAGCACCAAAAGAGGTTCATCCTCATTATCAAACTCAAGAACCTCAAGGGTCCTATATTTTAAACAGTAAAGCCCAGAATTTCTTTCTTTTAGTGGAAATACAACCAAAATGTTAACCATGTATATAAAAAACATCAAGAATATATATTCATATTTTTTCGCTTATTTCCTTCCTATTCAGCTTATCGCATATGGATTTTGAACTAATCTATTAAGTAAGCAAATAAATAAATTAATACTTGTTAAATGGTCCTGTTTCATTTAAAGTAGTTACATCATACTTTTTTTAAATGCACAGCTCTCGAAAAAAAAAAAAAGAGACCATTTAAAAATGATGAGTTTCTTTGATTTTATCACATTGAAAACCTCTGGAATACAATCAAGAGGACGATGGATGAACACAAGCCATCAAACCAAACTGAACTGCTTGACTTTTAGCACCAGGACTGGCATAAAGTTGTCCAAAAGCAGTGTGTAAGACTGGTGGAGGAGAACATGCCAAGAATTACGAAAACTGTGGTAAAAAAGTTCTGCATCTTTTTTGTTATTTCAGCCATTTCTCATTTTCTGCAAATAAATGCTCTAAATAACAATATTTTTGTTTAGAATTTGGGAGAAAGGTTGCCTGTAGTTTAAAGAATAAAACAACAGTGTTCATTTTACTCAAACATATACCTATAAATAGCAAAAGCAGAGAAACTGATTCAGAAACTGAAGTGGCCTCTTAGTTTTTTCCAGAGCTGTAAATACTTTGTTGTGGTAAATATATAAAAAAAAAACAAATAGTTTTAAAGCAGGTAAAGTCAAACTGCTTTATACATTAGAGAAACACTCAAGCCAGAAAATCTAGAAAAAAACCCTAAAGACTCCAGTGGTAAGTATTAATTAGTGCTTAACATCCACCCATTCTCCCACCTACACAGATTTCAGCACACCCCTGCTTTTAAGAGTGCACCTCTACTCCAGTAAGCTTCTATCAGGCAGCCCTGAGTTAATCAGAGGCAGGTTAATATTCATTAAACTCGCCTCTCCGTGCCTGCATTCATTAGCTACAGCAAGCCCTGCAGCTACAGCGGGGTGATTCAGCTCCAGCTCAAACTGCAGGGAGATCACAAAAGAAAACAGCATAAACCCAGCCTGCTTTTAAAAAAATAATCTCGAAGCTTTAAACCTGAACCTGCTGAATCTGTAGCACACAGTTTCTTACCAGTATAACAATTATTGCTATATATTGCCTTGTACTTACAGAACGTCAAAAATATATACTTATAATAAAACTACTGAGCTTGTCATCATTTCTTCAGGTCAATGCATTTGTAAATTTAAACTGTAAATAAATAAATACTTTTTTTATACGTTTGCCTTTCAACATCATGTGGTGTGGCTGTCCAATCATTAATATTACACTAAGTACGTATTAAAAGGGGTAATTTAGTAATCCTACCTTTAAAATATTTGACATATGGCATAAGTTTATCTTTGACACCTTCAAAAATGTTATTTATATTTGGTATTGTATCATAATTAATTGACATTCAAGGTGTCAAGGTCGCATATATTAAAACACATGATATCATTAATCACAGTCAGGCGGGTACAGAAAAGTGCAGAAATGTTCAGAAAATCAGGAATACATGGTTATGTTATTTTCAATAATGATTAATAATGACTATTTGAATAAATGGCATGGTACAGGCTTGATAGTGAATGTGGTGCTGGTGTTTGAGGTACAGCAGTGGGGAGTGAAGAGTGTTCAATAATCCAAAAATATCCAGCCAAGGGTGTAAACTGGCCACTCATGATGAGCAAGAGGATGACTAAAGTAAATGAAGAGAAGAGCCACACTCTAACCAAACACCAGCTAAATTAAGCCACATGCAGAGCTTTCCTGCATGTGTGTGTGTGTGTGTGTGTGGGCCCAATGCAAAAATCCAAATCGCTTTTACAGGAGATTATGAAATGTAGAAATTCCCTGTTTATAAGCTGCCTTAGATAGATATAGATATTATCTACACAACCTGATGGTAAATATACAGGTCTGAAAAATAATAAGATATCACTTAAAAATGATGAGTTTCTCTGATTTTACCAAATTGAAAACCTCTGGAATATAATCAAGAGAAAGATGGATGATCACAAGCCATCAAACCAAGCTGAACTGCTTGAATTTTTGCACCAGGAGTGGCAAACAGTTATCCAAAAGCAGTGTGTAAGACTGGTGGAGGAGAACATGCCAAGATGCATGAAAACTGTGATTAAAAACCAGGAATATTCCACCAAATACTGATTTCTGAACTTTTCTGCAAATAAATGCTCCAAATGACAATATTTTATTTTGAATTTGGGAGAAATGCCGTCCGTAGTTTATAGAATAAAACAACAATGTTCATTTTACTCAAACATAAACCTATAAATAGCAAAATCAGACTACTGAAGTGGTCTATTATTTTTTTTCCAGAGCTGTTTATGTTGTCTACTTAAGCAGATGTTAGATAGATGTTAGCCAATCTAGCGCTTATGTTAGATAGATGTTAACCATTCTAACTGATGTTAGATAGATGTTAGCCACTCCAGCTGATGTTAGATAGATGTTAGCCACTCCAGCTGATGTTAGATAGATGTTAACTACTCTAGCTGATGTTAGATAGATGTTAACTACTCTAGCTGATGTTAGATAGATGTTAGCTACTCCAGCTGATGTTAGATAGATGTTAGCTACTCTAGCTGATGTTAGATAGATGTTTGCTACTCTAGCTGATGTTAGATAGATGTTAGCTACTCTAGCTGATTTTAGTTAGATGTTAACTACTCTAGCTAATGTTAGTTAGACGTTAGCTACTCTAGCTAATGTTAGATAGATGTTAACTACTCTAGCTAATGTTAGTTAGATGTTAGCTACTCTAGCTAATGTTAGTTAGACGTTAGCTACTCTAGCTAATGTTAGATAGATGTTAACTACTCTAGCTAATGTTAGTTAGATGTTAGCTACTCTAGCTAATGTTAGTTAGATGTTAGCTACTCTAGCTAATGTTAGTTAGACGTTAGCTACTCTAGCTAATGTTAGATAGATGTTAACTACTCTAGCTAATGTTAGATAGATGTTAACTACTCTAGCTAATGTTAGTTAGATGTTAGCTACTCTAGCTAATGTTAGTTAGACGTTAGCTACTCTAGCTAATGTTAGATAGATGTTAACTACTCTAGCTGATGTTAGATAGATGTTGCTACTCTAGCTGATGTTAGGTAGATGTTAACTATTCTAGCTGATGTTAGTTAGATGTTAACTATTCTAGCTGATGTTAGATAGATGTTAACTACTCTAGCTGATGTTAGGTAGATGTTTACTACTCTAGCTGATGTTACATAGATGTTAGCTACTCTATCTGTTACATAAATATTAGCTACTCTATCTGATGCTAGCTAGATGTTAACTGTCATAACTGATATTGGGAAGATTAGGAAGTTAATACTTTTTTGTAAATTTGCTAGATGTTCAATAGTCAATGATTTTGGACCACCTATGTTTTCATTTTTTCTTCAACAATTACATATTATGATGATTGAAAATTTTGTTTTAGCTGAAATACAGGTAATTAAAAAAAAAAAAAAAAAAAAAAAAAAAGACCAAAAAGTGCTTTCCTGTCATGTCTCTTACTATGGTTAGGGCTGAACGATTTTGGAAAATAATCTAATTGCAATTTTAAATAAATTGCGATTGCGATTTAAAATGCGATTTCTCAAGTATTTTTCAACAACTGAAGCAATAAATCAATCTGTTTAATAATAAACAATGTCAGATTTATTTAAAGCACAGATAACAATAAAGCAAAAAAATCTATGCTTTTCCTTTTCATCATTTGTTTTTTTTATAGAAAAATAAATAGATAAATAGCTTTTCCTTTTCACCATTTTTTTTTAATTAGGAAAAACAATAGATATACAAAATTTAACTTACTGCTCTCCAGCTAGTAACATCATGAAAAATAAAAGTGCAAAAAACATAAAGAGAATCTGCTTTAACCAACTCGTTATTTTCTGTATTTGAAGATGCAGCACTGGTCGTTGGCATTTTAGCCTTGCAAATACCACACGAGGCTTTGTGGTGTTTTTTTAAATGCTGAAAAAGGTTTGTAGTGTTACCTCGCGTCGTAGCAACAGTAGCAAGGCACGTTTAGCACAGTACCTGACGTTGAGCAGCATCTTCTTTTTTAAAGCCAAAGTAATTCTACACAACTGATGTGTTCTGTCGAGCCTGAAGCCATTGTGCAACAAGGGCGTGTTCACACCTGTAGTTCGTTTCTAATGAGTTCGTTTACTTGGAGCGTTTTCTCGCTCTGTTCGGTCTGGTTTCCCACAGGCATAAATGTAAACGCACCAAAACGCGCATCAATAAACCACGCGAGCAGCCTGTGTCCTCTGATTGGTCAGAGCTGTCTGACACGGGAGTACGTTAAATATAAATATACGAAAAAAGTAAATACAGCGAGAAGATTTTGTGTTCCAGCGCAAATATCTGTGCTTTAACACTGAACGCTGAAACACTGCACTTTCAAACACAGTGTTTTGGTACTGGACCGAGACCACCTCCTCTAGCTGGTCTCGGTCCGGTTCTTTTGATCCGCACCCGAGTGCGATTACTGTTTTTACACCTGCTCAATCGAACCGCACTAAAGTTACAAACGGACCAGAGTTCATTTTAACCGGACCAAATAGTGCTGGTGTGAAAACGCCCTAAAGTGCGCTGTGTTGACTTCACTTCTCCACCTCCCTGCCTTCTGCTCGGGTATGCTCCGCTCGTCCTCGGCTTGGCTCGCTCCCAAGTCATGTGACCAGTCAAATCGCAGCCAGTGCGGTTAGAGAATCGCGTTTGAAAATATTGCGAGATTATCGCAAATGCAATTAATCGTTCAGCCCTAACTATGGTTCAGTATAAATTTTTTCTCTCTTTCATTTTACCTCCTTTTTCTCTGCTCTTTTAGCTGCAAAAATTGCCTGATAACTAAAAATACATTTAAAAAAAGAAACAGAAAGGCCTGTTCTTTCCATCCCCCCGGGCTTTTCTCTATCATCCTTTTAACTGAGACCAGACCAGAGAAAGAAAGAGAGAGTGTGTGAGAGAGAGAGAGAGAGAGGAAGAGAAAGACATGTTCCCTTTGAAAATCTAAATCCCGTCTTCCCTGCTTCTCCATGTGATGTAAGCAAATGAGGTCGCGATTAAGTTCCATCAAGCTGACGCTTCCTAATTAAGATGAATCAGAAAGATGTCAGGCAGTTTTAACCCAATGCCATCATCACCTTCTCAGTGAATGAGGATCATCAGCGCTGCGGGATTGAGAAGAGACTAAATGACCACTTAGTCCGATGCTCTGGTGGAAGGACAGAAGACCCAGTCTGGTGATATTTCAGGACAGCGCTTAAGTTATTCAACTACACTCAAACACTCTTTGTAATAGAAACTTGGTTTACTAGTAGGAACACATTTTATTTTAATATTTAGTGGAAAATGTAGCAGAAACACAAATCATAATGATGTACTTTGCAGGTCTACAATTACTGACAGTAGCCATTCTTTTACTGCACAGTTCATTACTCCCCTCTACCCTCTCCATTAACAGAAAGAGGTCACCGCAGGGACACTTATAGCTTGAGTGGTGGACCATTCTCCGCAAGAAATGTGACGTGAACTTGACAGTAGAATATTGATCTGGTAATAGTTATCATTTGCACGGGTTTTGCTGGGCTGGACTTTTTAAACCCTGTAGTCTTTATCACAACTATGTTAAGAACAGGCAACCAAAAACATCTAGCCCTAACTAGTGGCCCTAACTACTAATATAGGTCTAGAGCAATGGTTTCCAATCTGCTGGGAACACACCTCATTCATCTAACCAGCAAATTTCTGAGGGAAAAAAAAACAATAGGGTACGTTTTTGTTTGTGTTTGAGGGTTTAGCTAGTCTACAAGCATGATCAGCCATCAGTAACCAAGCTACAAAACTAGTTCTATGACCAAAGCTTGACTATACGCAGGTTCACCAAACTGAGCAAGTTAATTGACAAGCATGACCAGCATGACCAAGCTGTTAGACCTGCGCAATCAGGCATGACCAAAATCAAATGCAACATACACTAAAACTGTCAAGAGCTGGTCTGCCACAATAACTATGCTGCCACTTACAAAATAATAAAATTATAGCATAATAATACATTTAAACCCCTTAAAAAAAGATGAACAGGCTGGTAAATTTTATTATAATGAATATTCAGACATTGGAAACAGAATATATGAAATGTTTACCATCCTAAATACAGCTCTGGGAACACATTAAGAGACTACTTCAGTTTTTGTTATTTATAGGTATATGTTTGAGTAAAATGAACATTGTTGTTTTATTCTATAAACTACGGACAAAATTGATTCCAAATTCCAGATAAAAATACTGTAATTTAGAGCATTTATTTGCAGAAAATAAAAAATAAAAAAGATACAGACAAGTTCATATTCATAAAGTTTTAAGAGTTCAGAAATCAATATTTGGTGGAATAATCCTGTTTTTAATCAAAGTTTTCATTGCTCTCGGCTTGTTCTCCTCCACCAGTCTTACACACTGCTTTTGAATAACTTTATGCTACTTCTGGTGCAAAAAATTAAGCAGTTCAGCTTGGTTTAATGGCTTGTGATCATCCATCTTCCTCTTGATTATATTCCAGAGGATTTCAATTTAGTAAAATGAGAGAAACTCATCATTTTTAAGTGGTATCTCATTAAAATGACAGTGTAGTGAGAGTTATATAAATATATGCAATGGAACATGAGGAAGAAGAGATGAAGGGCATGACAAAAATAACTGTAGACTAATCATTGACTAAACTACCAAAATAATAATTTGTTGCAGCTCTATTTTTTACTCATACAAACATGTACCAAGTTCGTTACTAATAAAGTGGCAAGTCGTTTAAGACAGCAAGATAATCTCTACACATTTTACATAAATATGTATAATTTTAGCCCATAAAAACATAAGGTCACTATAGGTTTACTTTCAGACAACATCAGCTCAGTGCACAAGTGCAGCTTGTGTATCATATCACTGGCTAATGAATAGTGATTAGTGCCTGCAGTTAAGAATATTATACAGGCTTTATACAGGCAGATCATAATGCATGTTGCAGACATTACATAAGCATAGCCGCTGGGTGATTAAATCAGTTAATATACCAAACCGCCCAGTGACCCATAAACTAATAATGGCTATCTATGGGGGAGGGAGAGAGAGAAGGATGGAAGAATAGGTCATTAAAAGCATCCTTGGCTCTTAACACTGTTGTATGCTTAAGACGCTCGGAGTACACTAAAGCATTGATCCTGCACATCACCAATCAACTGTAATGCAGACAGAACGCATCGACTTTAGCGTAGGTGTGGAGACCTTTGGAAAACTAGACCCAGGGACAAAGAAGGTGAGCACTGTTGGCAATTTAGGCAACAATACAGCATGTTGAAGTCACTAGGATAAAAACTTGAAACTTAAAAGCTTGATCACATGGCTTAAGGACGCACATAAAATGAATTTCATTCAGTCAAGCAAAACAATATTTACACTGTGTAATGGTCCAGTAAATACAAGGCAAAAAAATCTAGAATACCCTGATTTTGAGACATAATAAGTTGCAAAATATATAAGAATATGTAATAATATATGAAATCTGTTGTTCCAAATTCCAAATTTGAAATTGCTTTTATTTCATACGTTTTTTTTTTTATACGTTTTGTCGTAATTTTCTCGGCAATTCTTTATAATAACTTTCATTAATATATTTTTAACTAATGATCAGTAGATGATTAGAATTTGAATATTAACAAATTCTCACACATGACACTTATTTATCAGCATGGATATTCATATTAAAAATAATCGCAAACCATTAGCTCATCAGAATTTCAACATTAACAAATCGCTGGTAAATATAAATTTTAAACTGTGCAAATGTTCATCAATTGCAGTTCATGTTGCCAATGTGTTCATTAGTATTTACAAATGTGATTGGAACTTTTTAGTTTCTTAAAATGTAAAAAAAAAGTGTTATCCTTTTCTCTAACTGCAATTACACAGACAATAGCAAAAATGCCATTGTACCAAAATTTTATATGTAATAAATATTACATTTATTTAAAGTGCCGGTTTACTAAAGGAGTGGACAAGGATGTTAACTGCATAGGTTTGTAAAATTGACATTGATAGGCTCTGAGGGGTCCAGCGGGGGTTCATGTAGCTTGCATCGGCTACCGGAGCCCTGAGAGAGCACGATTGGCCTTGTTCTCTCTGGGTGAGTAGATGGCGCTCTTTCCCCACATCACTTTAAAGGGTGATGTCTGCAGCACAAGGCACCTGTCTGTGAGCTGATGTATCAGAACCGAACTGGTCATATAAATTAATTCGGCAGAAAATGGGAAAAAAAAAATAATAATAATAATAATTACATTGATTTTGGATTCATTTCTATAGAACAGATGGGAATGGACCCATAGTATCCATGTTTTTATAGCCTGATTTAAATGGAAGGCTACACCATGTTCCTCTCTAGGTGACCCTGACTTCTAGGGTAAATGCTAGTTTGGGCTGGAGCTCAGGGGACAGGCCCTGTTATTTGTTACCAACTAATCAGCACATAATACAACACAGACAATGGAAGCAGAGTAAAAGCCTGCTAGGGCAGGTCAAATGAGGAGACACAGAGAATGAGAAAGAGATAATTACATTTTGACTGAACACATCTTTCTCGTCCCTCTACCTGCCCATCATCTCCGATTACTCATCAGTTCAGGACCGGCTCTGTTCATTTCAATTATACTCAACCCCCGTCCCAGGAAAGTTTATGACTGCCCCTTGTGCCCCCGTGTGTGTGTGTGTGTTTGTGTGTGTGTGTGTGTGTGTGTGTTTGTTTGCGCACAATTTATACAGCATTTATACAGCAGTATACAGAAAACAGACTCAAATCTCGAAGGGATTAAAGGGATTTAAGTCTACCTTAAATTATTAGTATGATTTACACGGTTTGAATGTTATAGCAAGGTTACACACAACCCACACAATTCACGCTGATCCATAAGCAAACACTTCAGCATGCTGTTTCACCCTTATGCTGCATTCATATATAGTATATATAAATAAATAAATAAACAAATAAATAAACAATCAAGCTGTACCGTGTCTTATAGTGGTTCACAGCCAACAGCAGCATCAGCAGCATGCACCATCACTGCATTACCAGAAAAAGCCTTGGCACGGTTACCTCTCAGTAGGGTGATGCTTTTCTCTCTTATTAAAAAGGTGTTTTAAACACAAACCAATGCATCTATATTCTCTATATCACTATATTCAATATAGTGGCATATAAAATTACTGTAATATTAGGGCTGCAATGCAGAATATCTGTTTCATTAATTTTCAGTTTGGGTGGAAATGGGTTGGTTGTCAGGGAGAAGACACTTAGAAAAAGATGTCATAGAAACATAATAATGTAATTAGTGTCTCAAAAAACATAAGATTAGATTGCTGAGCCATGGAGAGAGCAACTGCTTTATATTTATTTTTTAAAAGAAACATATATAACTTAGACACACAAATACTGTATTGACTTATAGATACGTCAGCTATATATATTTTTTTTTTTGTATTTTTAAATTATTAGTGTATTTTGTATTTTTAAAGCTTAATCACATGACAAATAAAAATCATTTCATTTGTTCACGCAAAGCAATAGTTACACTGTAATGTTCGAGTAAGTACAAGAAAAGTACAAGAAAAAAAAACAAAAAAAAACATGGCGGTTTAAGTGACTAGAATACCCTGATTTTAAGACATAATAAGTTGCAAAATAATATATAACAAACAAAAACGTAAAAAAAAAAAATCCAAATTTAAAACTGCTTTATAGTTTTTAAAGTTTTGTCTTTAATGCTAACTACAATTTCACAAACAATAGCAAGATATGACATTGTACGAAAAAACAACTATTTATTACATTTTTAATAAGGGCTGGTACACTGAATGTATCTCAATTCTCAATATCACTATATTTAATATAGTGGCATATAAAAGTACCATATTATTGGGTGGAAATGGCTTGGTTTCCAAAGAGAAGACGCTCAGAAAATGATGTCATAGAAACATAATAATGTAATCAGTGTCTTAAACAACATACGAGCAGACTTGCTGAGCCATGGAGAGAGCAACTGCACTATATTTATTATAATATTATTTAGGGGTGTCACAATTTCGATATTTCATCAAAATCGATCGGAATTATGTCATGGTCTCGAGCCTCGAAGTCAAAAAGAGGATCGACGATCCCTCCCTCTTAGCTACGCAAGCACGCGCTTGCACACTACGCAAATGGCGCAGCACACTGTAGCCGACGCCACGGATATTGTGACTGCTCAAAGAGCAGTCCTTTCTCCAGAGAATGTGGACATTCTCATCTTCTTAAAGAAAAACTTGAAAATATAAAAATAAGAGTTGTTTTGTCTAGCCTCAAATATGTTAATAGTTTTGGTACCTTAAGGAGCATCTTTCTCTCAGATAAAGTTAATAATATATCTTTATTAAAGTAAAAAACTTTTCATTCTCAGGGACCGAGTCTTATTTTTCATGTTTAACTGTTATAGTAGAATAGAGTTCAGTTTGTTAAGGCTCTAGTTGTTATATTAGTTTGTACATGACTGTTCCTGTATTTTTTATTTTTTTTTTATGTTGCACATTGCTGTTTTAATAGTGCACACTGCTGCTACAAAAAAGCCTCTAGAGGGCACTACATATATATCTTAATAAAATTATTTAAATTTGACCATTGCCTAATGTGGTGTATTACAGATCACTTGTATCACTTTGCATCACTTATATAAAGCCCACCTTTTGAAATAAGATATTGTAAATTTGATGAATCAAACCAATGACTGACCATAGACTAATCTAAAACTGGCATAGGCCTCTCTGCTGTAAAAAAAAAGAAAAAAGAAAATCGAGAATCGAATCGAATCGTGATCCTAACATCAGAAATAAAACTGAATCGAGGATTTAGAGAATCGTGACACCCCTAATATTATTATGTAATATTATATTATCATATATATTACTTAGACACACAAATACTGTATTTAGTTTCTCAAACAAGGAGGGGTAACTAAAAATTCTGAAATGTGTTATATAGCATATTTCTGATCTGTGTACAGTTAGTACTCAGCCAAAATAGCTTCTTCATTCATGTGCATGTAAAAGAGCTACAGACTAAAAGTGCTGTGGGAGCTCACTACTGATCTCGTTGTCGTTTTGTGAAAGCAGGTGGAGAACAACACAGGTTTAGTGTAGTAGTATAGAAATGTGCTTAGTTCAAATGGAAGACAAAGCTAATAAACCTGGAGGTAACTGGCAGCCTGTAAGATGTGCTTAAAAACAGTTAAAACACCCATAAGATCATTCCATCAACTGTGAGATCTCAGATTTAAAGCTTTAACCTCTATATGCGTGTGATTTGATGCTTATTTGACTGTAATTCCATTTCCCACCCATGGTAATACAGTATATCGTAGTGGTGTTTTAAGATGCTTTAATTATATATATATATAAAAATAGATATGCCTGTGCTTATATACCCTTATATTATAATTTCCAGCTCTCTCCCTTCCTCTCTTGTTCTCTCACTTATTGTCCGTTTCCCCCTTGCTTGGCCTATCTCTCTCTTCTCTCCACACACACAAACACACTCACACACACACACACACAGACTTGCTAGCTCACTCTGAATCAGGTGGAGTGCGTGGGTAATAGTAGCAGACTTCTACCACGGCTGTCAGGTACCATCTGCACACACACACAAATACACACACACATTGGTGTGGCCATCAGCGTGTGTATGTGTGTTTCAGAAGCTTTAATCAGGTATACCCAGGCCACAACCACATCACCACCACAAGAACCAACATCTATATTTCTCTCACACACAGCATCTCACACACTTACACACCCATTCACACAACGCACACACACACACATACACTCAGGCATACATTAACATGCTACTCAACAGAAGGTGACAGCGCTGTGTGTAAGTGTGAGTTAAGTCATGTGTCTGTTCTGTAACTTCTGAGTCAGAATGCAAACACACACACACACACACACACACACACACACAAACACACAAATAAATACTTGTATATGTGGCTTTGTGGGAGCCTTCAATTAAACTACACTAAATATCTAAATTTTCATTTTTCATTTTCAAATATCATTTTCAAGAATAAATTCAGTTACCCGTATTTTTTAATAGATAGTTCCCCCATTCACACTGTCCTCAACAAGAAAGGTCAACACACTCAGAAGAGAGCACTAACTGTCTGTTCTGTTAAATAACAGTAGGGGTGGGCGATATGGCTCTAAAATAATATCACAATATTTCCACAATGTATTTTCACGATAACGGTACTTTTGGCAATATGACAAAACACTGAATTAAAAAATAATTTAGCATTTTATTATTGCATGCAATATGATATGGCTAACTGAGATTTACTAGTAATGCACTCCAAATATCACCATATATCCAGGATTAAAGTAAAATAAATGATACTGGACAGATATAATCTGTCTCTAGTAGATATATAATGGGAAATGAGAACAGTGTGAATTTTTCTTTTGCTAAAAATTACAAAAAAGTAGTACTTTGATGTGATAATTAGGGGTGGGTGATATGGCACGATATTTAAGGATATAATATCGTTCACGATATTCATATTTTTTGGCGATATTATCACGTATGATACGATATGGCACTCCCCTAGACAGTGTTGGGAGTAACGGCGTTAAAACTAACGGCGTTACTAACGCCGTTACTTTTTTTCAGTAACGAGTAATCTAACTAATTACTATGACTGTAACTATAACGCCGTTACCATTTCCGACACCCCGTTACTGCACGTTACTTTAGCCGCTCTAACTTTTTTTTTTTATTTCGCTTTGCCCTGGTTAACCCCTCCTCTGTCCGGTGAACTTGAGCTTCTGGCCGCTGTGCCTGTGGTTTGGCGTGGTGAAGTGAGGCACAATTGTGACGATTTGCGTGCTCTAATCAATTCAGTGATTGCCGTGGACAACCCAAGTTCCGAATTAAGGACGTTAAGCTCTTTTTAGCTGCTCCGGTTTTTGTGGTGCTGCTGCTTTCTATTTTAGAGCTTAGATTCTCTGCCCGAATCCCACCTGACCTGAGGACCGACCCGAAATCAGGCTCATCATTTTTATTTTATATAAAGCTCTGGTGTGATAATCACAATGTTGCTAAGTAACCAATTATTATTGTTCACTAAAGCGAACGAAATAGCGAAAATTGAAAGTGAAAAACATTTGTGTAAACTGAATCTAATAAAAACGGTAATTAAAAGGAAAAACATAACTATCTCGAACTGTATTTTGCTTTTATAAAACTAACTAAAACGAACTGAAATTACTGATAGAATACCCTCATTTTTGTGTTTAATTTATTTATAAGCGCTGTTGTACAGCGGAGTTGTACAGCGGGAGTTGTTGTGCCGAGCGCGCGGCACTCGTGGTCCGTTAGTTCTTGTGTAAAGCGCTCGCGCTAGCAAGCCCACCCTAAAATGAACAGAAAAAATAAAAACAAAATAAAATTAAACTATAATAAAAATGAAAACTGTAATCACGTAGCTCTGGGCGCACGTGAACGCCTCCGCGTTTGACTTGCAGCATTGTGTGTAGCTGTTCTTAAAAATCATTTAAATTAAATAATAGTTCTATGCTTCTATGTTACAGTGTTAATTAACATAATTCTGATTATATTTCGCTCATTCAATCAGCCCGAAAACAGACAGTTTATGGGGCGGATCGGGTCAGGCTCATAATGACAGTTTATGGTTCGGGCTTGGGCAGAATATGCACGGGCTCCGGCTGGGTCGGATTGTTTGGGCACGATCTAAGCTCTATTCTCTTTTGGTGAAGCTGTTATATTAATACCATTTTAACGGGCATTAAATTGTTGTTTTTGTCCATTATTTTGTTTTATATATACATATTTCTTTTGAGTGGCTTGGTTTGTTAAATTTCATCCCCAGACGCGTTTTTCCGCTTTTTTCAGTATTACAAGTTTTAGTAATTTTCTTTGGTTGTGTGGAGAATTTCGTTTTATTTTTTTGAAATTCGTTAGATTATATTTTTGTCAACATTTTGGGTTTATTTTCGTTTGTTATTTTTTGTTATTTTTCTAATAATAATAGTAAATGCATAATTGATTTCCTTTTTTTGACGGGCGAATAATAAAAAGTTACTTTTACTGGTAACTAATTACTTTTATAGTGGAGTAACTCCGTTAGTAACTCAGTTACTTTTTTGGAGAAGTAACGAGTAACTATAACTAATTACTTTTTCAAAGTAACGTGCCCAACACTGCCCCTAGATAACAGACACCTGCACTGGTTCGCATAAAAACACTGGCATTTATAGGTTATCATGTACGCTATATTTGTGCTACTACTAATATTCTGTTGGTAAGGAGAGCCTGTTGATTTTTAAGGAGAGCCTCACAAACCTCGAATTCAGAATATATGAATGCTCCACTGCACATCAACAGTAATGAAAAACATTAGTTCTAGTTACACAGTTTATTATCACATACAGTATCTCTTTGTGTCTCATTAAATCAGTATTTCACACAATAATGTCCAACTTTTACTTTTCTGTGGTTATTTGGACACTCGTGATGCTTGAACACTCAAATACCATATAATATGTTTTTAACTAGAAAGACTAACAGTGCTAAATTGACACAATGGTCACACTGATAACCTAAGAAATAAAAAGTTGGATATAAGTTTGCTGGATTCTTCCTAAAACGCCAAAAAGTCAATGCACAACCACTTATGGTAAACAATCTAAAATCTGTCATTTTTTTGGAATTTTAACTGGAATGCCCCCAACTCTGTGTGATAACATTCTCAGCTCTGACATCCAAATTCAGCGGTAAATGGAAGACACCATTATATCCATAGTTTATGGAATAGAATCAAACAAAGCTCTAACTTTTTGGTATTCTGACAAAACCTTGGAAGAGAGCATTAACTATCTGTGCTGTCAAATAACAACCCACACCCACACTGCCTCCCATTAAAAACACTGGCATTAATAGCTTATCATGTACGCTATATTTGTGCACCTCTGTGGGCATGTGCGCGTCTGTTTGTGTGTATGTGGGGTGGATTCACGTCAGGCTGAGATGCTTAAGCAGAAGTAATCATTTTAGTAGGCACACAGTCTGCATTACATCTGCCAGAGCAGCGTCACACACAGATGGGAAAAATAATCAGCTGATGAAATGCTGCCATGAAATGCATTCTGAAACACACCAATAATCTGACTTTATTTTTAGCAGCTTCATGCAGAAACAACACACACTGCATAAACACACACCAAGACAGAACCTCTTCTGTATCAAAATACAACACCTTAGAGACCGAGAGAGAAAGAGAGAGAGAGAGAGAGAGAGGTAGAGAGTGTGAGAGAGAGAAAGAGAAAGAGAGAGAAAAAAATGAGAGAAAGAGTGCACAAGAGAAAGTTCTTTAACTACTTGACTGAGCACACAGCAGTGCAGACAGTAATACTCACAATAATACTCACTCACTCACTCCCACACCGCCCTCTCCCTGTCAGACCAACCTACACTCTGTATCCCTCAACTGTTTCGACTATGACAAATATATATATATATATATATATATATATATATATATATATATATATATATATATATATATATATATATATATATATATATATATATATATATATAATAAGCGATAATGTGATTTAAAAAATAATAAATAAAAACATGTATGTTTACCTTGTGGCAAGTTTAGATGTCCAGTGAAGTATTTATATTTTTCCAGTACAACATCTTGTATTGATGATGGGAGATTTAGAGCACTGCGCAAAGCTTTCTCCAGCACATTCCAAAGATTTAATTCTCTATGGTGTTAAGGTCTGGACTCTGTGGTGAACAATCCATGTGTAAAATTGATGTGTCATCCCAGCTAACAGAGAACGGATGTTTAGTAAGGTTTTTAAAATGTTGCAGGACAGTTAGTTTGTAATATTGCAGAAATAATGTTTCAGGAACATTTTGAAAACGTGCAACAGATGAAAATGGTTTGCATCACAATGTTATTAGAACGTTTCTCACATAATGTTCCCAGCCAGATGAATACTAACATTACGAAGTTATGTTGTGACTTTTCCAGAACGCTTAAAAATAATAAATAAAAACGTTCCAAAAACATCTAGAAAACTTGACAGATTAAATGATCTAAGAATGTTAGCTGTAACATTCTGATGCTTTTCACAATCTGAGCCCGATTAATCCTGAAATTGTCATCTTGGAATATATCCGTGTCATCAGGAAAGAAAAAAATCCATTGATGGAATAACCTGGTCTATATTCAGTATATTTAGGTAGTCAGCTGACCTCATTCTTTCAGCACATACTGCTGCTGAACCTAAACCTGACCAACTGCAGCATCCCCAGAACAGAGCACTGCCCCCAAAGACTTGTACTGTAGGCACAAGGCAAGATGGGTGTTATCATTTCACCTGCCTCTCTTCTTACTCTGATGTGCCCATCCCTCTGGAACAGGGTAAATCTGGACTCATCAGACCACATGACCCTCTTACATTGGTTCAATCTAGTCTAATCTTTGTGATGACTAAAAATATGAAGACGTTTTTGCTGGTCACCCTCATGATAAGTGGGTTTCTTTAGGCTGCACAGCTGTTAAGACCCAGTCTCTTAAGTTCCTTTAGCATTGTGTGTGTGTGTGTGGAAATGCTTTTACTTTCTTACTCTCTCTTACTTTCACTATAAAACACATTCCTTAGTTCCTTAAAAAATATATAATTCAAGTTTTTTTTTTCCAACCACATTCCTTCCTTAAAAATGATGTTTTCCACTGTGTTTCCACTTTTAAATAATGCGTTAGATAGTTCTTAACCCAATATTAGTAGTTTGATTGTTTTCTCTGCTCTATGCAAGGCAATAATTTGACCTTTCTGAAACAGATAAAATATTTTTAATCATATATTTCAACTTGTATTGTTAAATATATATTTTTTGAATGTCTTCTCTTTCTTGTGAACCCAATATTGTGTAGCATCACTACCTATATATATATATATATATATATATATATATATATATATATATATATATATATATATATATATATATATATATATATATATATATATATATATATATATATACACATCAGTAAGGGTTAAATAACTTGTTGCCAGCTAAAACATAATCCCAGTGCAGCACTTGTCCTATACACATATTTTTTATTTATTTATTAATCACACCTTTACAACTGACATGTAACACGTAATATCATACATAGCAAATCAATAGTAAAAAGCAAAGAAAGAGCGAAAGAGCAAGGAAGAGAGAAGAGGTGATGGGTGGTGGTGGAGTGTGATTTTTTAAATCAGGAGAGAGGGAGTGAAAGAGGATCATTTTTATAGGATGTTTAATAACAGAGAATTTGGGTGTGGTCCCTCATATCCAAACTGATCCAAACTGTACTTATTTCCTAATCATATTGAAAATTCAGCAAAAACTTATGGATATTTGAAGTAAAAAAATATATTTTTTATCATTTATTAAACATAATGTGAATCTGGCCGTTGTTTTAAATCTGAATTTAAAAAGAAATGGAAAAACATAGTTACATCATATTGCTTAAGATGTAAGTACTGCATTTCTGATACACACAGCATATAGCAATGCTCATTCTTATTCTCAGCACAGCACAATTAAATAAATGGCAATATGCTTTGGGAGAGAGTGTGTGTCTGTGTGAATATGCTTTAGATTAGATTAGAGGCACATCTGCTTGTGTAAGTCAGGAGGGTTCTCCGGAGTGTATCCGTGCTCCCGGGTGCACAGATGTTACTTTGCCTTCTCTAGATGCAGTCGGATGTGTGTGTGTGGATGTATGTGTGTGTGTGTGTGCGTGTGTGTGTGTGTGTGAGAGTGCTTTAACCTGCTCTGTTGAGGAGATATGGCAATGCTGTCTCTGAATGTTTGTGTGGGCTTATACACTCTGTCACCTGCTGTTTACGCATGAATGCGCTGCACTTTCAGCCGGTTTGACACCCAGAGAGTGTGTGTGTGTGTGTGCGCGTGTGTGTATGTGCTTTTGTGAGTGTAGGAACTGTCACTTACTGTTATAGCACGCACTGTAGTCCCTTGACCCTTGACATGCACATAAAAAAACAGCATGTGGTGTGTGTCTGTGTGTTTGGACGCACCCTGTCTCTCCGTCTCCCTTTCTCTCTCTTTATCTCTCACTACAGATGTGTGCCAAGAGTGTGTGTGTGTGTGTGTGTGAGACCCGCATGCTCAGTCACGTGCAGTCACTACTATTCCCTATTGAAATAAACATCAGCAACCCATGATCGCAGGTGCATACAGTCTGCACGAGTAACGAGTGTGCATGAATGTGAGAGTGTGTGTGAATGGTGAATGTATGAATGTGTGTGCACCCACTGACCTGGTCTTCTGGCAGGCGGTGCAGACGTAGCCCTTTTCCTGCTGGTTGTAGCTGCAGCAGGCTTTGCAGACGTTGTAGGTGCAGTCGAGGCAGGCGCGGCGCGGGTTGAGCAGGAAGCTGAACGGCTGGCAGCAGCGGATACAGCACTGCTCATTAAACCTGTGCTGCTTCACCAGCAGCATACACCGACTGCCCTCCTCCTCCAACTCCTGCTTCAGATCACTACAGACACGGAGAGAGAGAGAGAGAGAGAGAGAGAGAGGGGACGATTGAGAAAGACCAGAGGGGAGTGGGAAGGGATTAAAATGAGGAGAGAGAGCAAGAGAGAGCGAGAGAGAGAGAGAGATGTGGGGAGGGTGAGGGAACAAGTGTAGTGTATAGAGGGGAGGAGAACGAAAGAGAGAGAGAGAGAGAAAGAGAGAGAGAGAGAGAGAGAGAGAGGGAAAACAGTGGGGAGTGGGTACGACGAAAGGGATTGGGGATGAAAAAGATGCAGCAAGGCACACAGAGAGAAATAGAGGCAAAAGAAATAAAGGATCGAGGGAGGAAAGAGTGAGAATGTGAAAAGAGACAAAAAGTAAGAAGTTGAAAGAGATGACACAAAAAAGAGTTATCGTTTTTGAGTTACCAAAAACAGAGAGAAAGAAAGAGGGAAACAGTAGGGAACGAGAGCGAGCAAGAAATACAGTGGGTACAATGAAAAAGAGAGAGAATGAGAGAATAAAAGAGGAAAAAGAGGATTTGTGGGGGAAAAAAGGAAAAAAAGGCAGTGGAAAGTAGGGTAGAGAAAGAAAGAAAGAAAGAAAGAAAGAAAGAAAGAGGGAGAGAGAGGGAGTAAGAGAAAGAGAAAAAGATGAAGCATAGAAAGAAAGAATGAGAACAAGAGAGAGAGAAAAAGAGCGGAAGGAATTAGAGAGAGAGAGAGACAGAGAGAGAGAGAGACCATTAAATGTCAAAATGTCCACATTAAGCCTCCAAAGACAATACAGAAAGAAAGAGAGAGAGAGAGAGAGAGAGAGGGAGAGGTTGAAGGCGTACAATCATGCAGAAAGACTGAAGATGCTGTAAGGAATGAAAAATTAAGAGGGGATAATTCACAGGGAGGGGTCTCCAGCACACAGACCAGAAAACACACTCTTCTCTCTCTCTTTCCCTCCCTCTCTCTTCACATGCAAAAGTGCACACACATGTTCACGGTCACAGTCAGATGTATGCACCCTTTTATTCTCTCTCTCTCTCTTTCTCTCACACACACACACACACACACACACCTCCATTGCACATCAGTACACATTTGAGTGAGACCACCCTGCTAGCCTGTACTCAAACACATCACTCAAACACAGAGCCGCTGCTGCACTTCAATGCAGCGTACACACCCAAAAGACACACTTACGCTTCCACATCCACACACAGATACACAAGCACTCCCCCTGTCTACACACCCACGTCTCCACACACACACACACACAGCTTTATGCTCCAGACTCCCGTGTTCCAGCGATTTTAGGTAATTATTATTGCATGCTCTAATTGATCCCTAATTAAATGAGGCAGGCTTAGGAAATGCACATAGGAGAGCTGGGTAACATAAGGCTCTGAGGCTTTATAAAACACACACACACACGCAAGCACACACCCAGGAGCACACACAAATAGATAAAACTTTACGGTTTTCATGGTCAATTCCCACTGAGGATTTAAACCACACTCAATCAGAGATCAATCAAATAACAGTTTTCCAGAGTTAAAGCAACTCCATTTAACTGCATTCCCGTATAGCTCTATTCCCCAATCAGCACTGACTGACATCCACAGACTCGCACTTTTAACCCAACCAAGCTGACTTAATGAAGCATTATGTAGCATGTATCTATTCTTAGAAACTTAGCTTTACAATCATTGTGAAGCTCCATAGATTTACAAAACATATCTAATCAAATAGTGTCTTTATTGCTGCTACTGTTCTGGCTCAGAACACTGCAAGCTGCACTATGTTACCCTGTGTAAAATCCTGTAATATTACACTACAGTATTGGTCCACATGTATCATTCACTTCCAGTGTTAGTTCTATACGTGTATATATATATATCTCAGCTTGTCCAGAATTGCATTGTAACACTACAAACGTGAGTTTTAACGCTCAAGGTTAAAACAAAAAGATTATTTATTACAAGGCAGGTAAACAGAAACTGTAGTCAAATAACAGGCATGGGTCAAAACCAGAGAGACAATAAATCAGAACATCAGAGCCGAATCACAAACCGAAAACGAAACCATGAGCCAGAAGCAGAGTTCAACAAACCAGGAAATCAGAAATACAAACAAGCAGAAAAAAAAAATTAGTCAAAAAAGGAAACAAGTGTCATGCACTGAAAATACAGACAGAAATAGAATGCTCAGTATATCAATGGTTAACAGGGAAAATACTTCGCAAAAAAAGAAAAAAATATATATATAACAAACACCTAAACGCAATCTAAAACTTCGGTGACGTAGAACGTGCGAGTGAGCCGCGATTGGATGAGTCCAAACACGTGGTGTTGTCAGGTGCATGCTAGGGATTGTGGTTCTGGACAGGGGTTTGTCCATAGACAGGGACAGTCTGTAGCAGGCGTGACATGCATGTGTAAAGCTTGTCCTACAGTGGTGCCTCAAACAATGAATTACACTTCCTAACTGAATGGGGAACCCAGAAGCATGAAATCAAATAGTGCTGCTTTAAATCAATATTATATAAAGTGTTCTCCTTAAAATAAATGCTTTAAAAACCTGTTGATAGTAAATTAGCTCTAACAGTCTGAGGAATCCTGGATCTTGACAATTTCCACCAGAAGCCAGAGTCACCACAATTGGCCTTTTTCTGTAAGATTAGTATTGATGTAATTTATTCCCTCACATCATGTGGTCAGCACGGATTTATGTTAGCTGCTGTATCGAAGCTGTGGACCCAATGCTTTCTTCAAAACGTGCTGAATGCTTCCTTAGACTTGAGCTGTTACTTTTTTTTCACTCTAATATATTAATCACTTACGTACATCATTGTACAGTACTTCATCATATCAATTTTCAGTACAAGCAGGAACATCATCATTTTGTGCAGTACAATTAAGCAATAATACACTCGAGGTTCATGCTATAATTAAGCAATAGAACACGAGAGGGAGTGTGTTATCGCGAAATAACATGATTATCACAGCCGTGATGCTATTCGTGATAACACACGAGCTCGAGTGTTCTATTGCTTTTATACAACTTGCTTTTTTTACTAAATAAATCAAGAAAATAAATCAAAGAACTTTAAGAAATTCAGTTTGAATATGCTTTAATATGGACTCAGCCTTCCGCCAAAAAGTAGTTCCACCACAACTTAACTACATACAGTGTATGGTTCAGGCAGACTAACACCACGAAAGTTAGCTTGAAATCAAGATTGGGAATAGTGAAGATGGTAACGTTAGGAGCGTGAAATAACACTAATACTCTCCTCTCCTGCTCCATGGAGTCGTCTTCAGGTGAACACTGCAAATTTTAGCATTTCTGCTTATTTTCCTGGTTGGTGTTGGTTTTAGCTAGCTGGCTGGACTGTGGTTAGGTTAGCGTAGCTTGCTTTAGCTCAGCATTAACTTAGCTTAGCCTAGCCTGGCTGGTTAGCGTTCTGGCTGTAAGACGGCAGTAACCGAGCGTTTTTTTGTTCCCTTTTTTCCACGAAAGACGAGCCAACGCTGCAGGCGAGCGTGCAGCGGCTGAGCGCTAGTCTGTGCTAAGCTAACGCTGCTGCGGGTGTCCTGTGTATATACGGCGTTACTCGGCAACGCGTCGGCGGTGAGATACAAGTTTAGTGTGAGAAGGCCGTGATTTTATCACGAAATATCATCACGGCTAGATCACTTCTCAACCAATCAGATTGTGAGGTCGGAACTAACTGTTGTATAACGTGTAATATTGATGTACTGAGCCGAGTACTGTAGATCAGCACAGCAGTGCCAATATTACGTTTTAGCATGAACCTCGAGTGTATTATAACTGTGATTATACCACACTTCCATTATCACTGTTTAAAAGATTGTATTGTATAAAGATGTATTAAAAGATTTTGAGTTAAAGAGGACAAGAAAATGCAGTTTAGTTATAAAAACTCCGCAAGTTAAAAAAGTTCCATTGCTGCTCATTGCCTGCGCCGCCTATTGGAGACATGGCATGTCTGCTTTGTGCCTATGGGATCCAGTGGCTCCCAGTGGTGTATAATGACATCGCATTTGGTTTGTATTTGGTTTGCAAGCGCTGCATTGTTGTTGCATTGTGGCAGAGTAATGCATGGAGAGCTTCGGTTACAGTGCATTACCGGCTGATAATGACCCTCATAAAAGACCTCTCAGCCAATCACATTGCAGGGTCAGAACTTACTGTGGTATAATTTCTCATTGTCTCTCTTGCCAATGACTACCAACAATATGAACTTCACTTAAGTGCAGAGCATGGATTTATCAGTTTGTCTGATCTGACCTTTACAAAATGAGTAGCAAAAGTAACAGAGTAGATACAGAACCAACAGAGAAAGCACTGATCTACTGAGCATTAGTCTAAAACATAGCCTTAAGTCCACATGGCTGAGTAGCTTTCCGACTTGCTTATTTCAGTGTGGGTTTCACCCTGTCTACAGCCGCATGAAAACCATAGCTGAGTGCCTTGTCCTGAGGCCAGATAACTACACACACCCATATTGCTGTAATATTAAGAAATGCTTAAGACTCTGCAAGGAGAAACATTATTTATGAGTAAAGACATTTCACTGAGCATCAAATTATGCATTTAATTCATTTTTTTTCCACTGAGTAATGGTCCCAAAACATTGTATTTAATGATAATAAAAAGCTGAAAGCTCACTTTCTGGTTGTCTGGTTGTTTCTCACATCAATCTAAGCTGAGAATCTTTTTTTGGCTAACCCCACATCGACCCGGAGGGGAGTAAAAGGGATTTCTACATGAGGAGAGAAAAAGGCAAAGCAAGGTAGAAAACAATACAAAAAGAATACAAATGTCTTAAGGATGCTGAGAGTGGAGTTAACGCTATGGTAACTGTTCAGAAAGTCCAAAAAGCTTTTTCCACTACAGGAGTATAAACACTCCCAGTATTGAGCTATGGAGCAGTGGAACTCTGTTGTCAGGAATTATTGTGCTCCATCCATGTTATGGATTAAGATGGAGAAGAGGTGGAATAATTACATTACATTACATTACATTATATTACATTACATTACATTTGGCAGACGCTTTTGTCCAAAGCGACTTACAATAGTGAAGTACAAAGTAAAATAAGTTTAAAGGAAAAACATCTTTGGATAGGGATAAAAGGAGGACAAAGGGGAATAATAGGATAGAGGAGTGAAGGAGGGGAAGAAGGAAATGAGGTTAGAAGTAGTTAGTGTGTTAGAGGTGTTAAGAGAGTAAATACTCTTTGAAGAGCTCTGTCTTCAGGAGTCTCTTAAAGATAGCGAGAGATTCTCCTGATCTGGTAGTGGAAGGTAGTTTGTTCCACCATTGGGGAACTCTGTATGAGAACAGTCTGGATTGCTTTGTGTGAATGTTTGTTTGGTAAAGTGAGGCGACGTTCATTGGAGGAGCGCAGCGGCCGGGAGGTAGCGTAAGTCTTCAGGAGCGAGTGCAGGTAGGAAGGAGCTGTTCTGTCATCACCTTGTAGGCGATTGTAAGAGCTTTGAATTTTATACGAGCATCAACTGGTAGCCAATGGAGCTCAATGAGCAGTGGGGTGACATGTGCCCGTTTTGGTTGGTTGAAGACCAGACGTGCTGCTGCGTTCTGGATCATCTGGAGTGGTTTTACTACACAGGCCGGGAGGCCAGTTAGCAGGGCATTGCAGTAGTCGAGGCGTGAGATGACGACCGCTTGCACCAGGAGTTGGGTGGCCTGTTGCGTCAAGAAGGGTCTAATTTTTCGGATGTTATAGAGCGCAAAGCGGCAGGACCGAGCAACTGAGGCCACATGGTGCGTGAAGGAGAGTTGGTCATCAACTATGAACCTTTTTTGGAATTTAACTTTTTTTCTTTTTGAAGAACCTTTAACAAACAGTGTCACTTTTTCAAGATCGTTTTGCTGATGGTTTAGCATTTGACAAAGACCCTAAACTAAAGCTGGGTGATATTGAAAAAAAAAAGCACAATTCACAATATATATTTCAATATACAGCTCTGGAAAAAAATAAGAGACCACTTAAAAATGATGAGTTTGATTTTACTAAATTGAAAACCTCTGGAATATAATCAAGAGGAAGATGGATGCTCACAAACCATCAAACCAAACTTGAATTGAATTTTTGCTTGAATTTTTGCACCAGGAGTGGCATAAAGTTATCATGAAGCAGTGTGTAAGACTGGTGGTGGAGAACATGCCAAGATGCATGAAAACTGTGATTAAAAAGAAGGGTTATTGCACCAAATATTGATTTCTGAACTCTTAAAACGTTATGAATATGACCTTGTTTTCTTACCATTATTTGAGGTCTAAAGGCTCTGCATCTTTTTTTTTTGTTATTTTAGCCATTTCTCATTTTCTGCAAATAAATGCTCTAAATTACAATATTTTTTTCATTTGGGATTTGGGAGAAAGTTTGTCTATAGAAAAAAAACAACAATGCTCATTTTACTCAAACATATACCTATAAATAGCAAAATCAAAGAAACTGATTCAGAAACTGAAGTGGTCTCTTTATTATTTCCAGAGCTGTATATATTGACATTTTTATGCATCATAATGCACCACAGCAATAGCTGTCCAAAGCTTAAGACTTGTGTGTGTGATTACTGTTTGTCTTACATAATCTGTGAATGTGTGTACATATATTATTAATATGTATTGTTAAATTAATTATTAAGATGCCATAGATATGTATAAGTATGTGGCAGTTTTGTGCAACTCCACAGGTTTTGAATAATTTGAAGGTGCTCTGAAAAAGTTTGGGAAGTAATCGAAGAGTTGTGAGGTGCTATCTTGTGATCAAGATTGAACACTAAACACTTGTGAGCTCTTGGCCAGGTCACGTGAAAAATCAGTTAGAGCAAGACCTGATAGTGGCTAGCATCTTGCTAGAATTGTCTATAGAAAAGATAAAAAAAATACTGACAGAATCTCCTCCAAGTTCAATAAAGAAAGTCCCACACACATATCCTATAGGTCACTTAGTGATTTTTTGCTTTAAAAGGACATAAAAAATACTAGTTCCTGTTGCATGACTTTTGGTCTGCTTTTAACCAGGATTCTTCCTAATAAGTTTTAGCATACTTTATAAAGGTGTAATATATAAAATGTTAAGTGCAGTGGTTTAAGATTCTTTGTATTCTTTATTCAGTGTTTTCTCTGCATTACTGACATAAGCTTTTCATATATGTTTTTAAATATGGCTTTATAAATATGTTATTCATCATGCATTATAAAATGTCTATGTAGGCAGCCTTTAAAAAAGTGTTACCGGAATATTTAAATGACAAAAAATTAGTATGTAAAATATAAGTATACACAAAATAACAAATGCTCAGAATGAAATCTAATTACACATTTCTGAGTGGTACAGTAGAATACACTTAGCACACCTGATGAATAATTTGTTATTTGCCGTATAAATGATTAAGGTTCCAGTGCTCGGGCTTTTTTTCAGAACAAATCATTTGTTCCAGCATCTAAACCAGAGGCAAAACCCTCGCTGCTTGAGAGGAGTTCGCCGCTCCATCTGTCTGCGCTCTGTATTGGAATCCAGTGCAGTTTACCAATAAATTTGCATTCACAATTAGAGGGAGTTTAGAGTTTATTGACCGCTGGGCCTCAGTGTGTTCTACCACATGAACATCACACCCATATACTGCTGTACACGGCAGAATACACACCTGGTGTGTGTTTTTAATCATTAGGATTAAAGACACTGCTGCTCTGAAGTAGTGGAACATTTATGGTATGTGAATGTGTGTGTGTGTGTGTGTGTGTGTGTGTGTGTCTGTGAGTGTGTGTGTGAGAGTACACTAAATCAGTTTTACAATATGCATGTACCTTTATGATCAGGGCAGCCCTGGAGATGCGCATCACTTCCCCTCACATTAATTCACTTCATCTTTAACAGGCTGTAATAGGAACAATTAAAGCTTGTTAATGATAATCAGACAGTCAGCCACACACACACACACAGACACAGACACACGTTTTTTACACAAAGTTTGGATAAAGGGTGTATTTTAGGACATTTTCACACCAGCACTATTTGTAATCGCATTCAGGTGCAGATCAATACAACCAGATCAAGATCTATCAAATATACTCCTTTTATTTGAGCTAAACTGCCCACAGGCTTAAGCTTAATCTGATATAGATATAGCCAGATAACGATAATTGTACCACAGTTAGTTCCAACCCTGCAATGTGATTGGCTGAAAGGCGTTTTATGAGTGACATTATCAGCCGGTAATGCACTGTAACCGAAGCTCTCTATGTATAACTCCGTCACATACAGGTAACCTATCAACGATGCAGCGCTTGCAAACCAAATACAAACCAAATGCGATGTCATTGTACACCACTGGATCCCATAGGCACAGTAAGTAAAAATGCCATGTCTTCAAAAGCCGGTGCAGGCAAAGACATGGTCCCACAAATAAATAATACGCATTCAGCCACCAATATCAGATTAAGAGTTGTTATTACTAAAATAAAAGTGTATACATTTCCAGTTATTGCAGGGTATTTAAAGCTAAATGTTAGGGCGGCAGAAAATAGGGGACCATTGTAATTCCACAGGTCTTGCAGCTGGGGGGCGACGAAGTAAACAAAAATTGAATTCTTAAAAAAAAACACATTTTATTTCAAAGTCAAACGAGCGCTGGACTTTAATCTACACAGGTTTCTCTCCTGAAAACCATTTATTTGGGTGAGAAAAGCTCTTATGTTTATTTACAGCTTAGATTTCCACAATTGTGTCTGAAATGGCTGAAAATAGAGGCCATTATGCTAACCTAGCAACAATGCAGTGCTTACAGCGCAGCTACAAACAGAGCAACAATGGAACTATTTTACCACTCGTTTATGTGTTTATAACCAAACAGATCGTATTTTCTCGTCCAACTCAAAATCTTTTAATAAACAGTGATAATGGAACGGTGGTATAATCACAATTACACACTCGAGGTTCGTGCTATAATGTGTAATATTGGTATGACAGATTGTCACATTAGTACTGTAGTGTAAACACAAAAGCATCTTGATAAGTACCCAACAGTAAAGCATTGCCCATTTAATACCAGTCACTGCTGAAACATACTAAACAAAAACCACGTCATCTTCACGTCCTCTTCGTGAGCTAGCTGAGCATGTCACAATAACAAGCTAATGGATAAATGGGATACCTGTGGAAACAAGCAATTTGTCTGCTTAATCTGAGTGGAGAACTAAGTGTAAAGAAAACTGTATGACTGTTATTATTAACTGCCCCCTTCTTGGCAGTGATACGCATAAGATCACCAGGTGTGTCAATAGAAAGCTCTTCATGATACAGTAGACTATAATATCCGATCAATAAGTACATAAAACAAAGATATTTGGCAGTAAAGGTCATAACATTACACGGACTCTTAAGACAGTGATTGCCGCATCACCACTACTACCACACACACATACACTTCCTTTTTCTCTCTCTGGACTTACTGTCAGGCCAACCACTTCCTGTCTGCCTGCCATGGAACTACACTTCCCAGGATTCCCCTGTGCTCTCTCTCCCCCAGAATTTCCCAGTCAGGCGCCACTGCGTCTCATGAACTCTCCATCCTACTAATTAATCTAACTGTTCTCACCTGTTTTACCCTGTATAAATACCCCTCATTTCCGGTTCTGTGTGCCCAGTATTGAATCTAGTTTCCTAGCTCTTCTGTCTCGAATTCTTCTCTCTCTTTCGTATATGACCTCTGACTGTTTGTTTACTGACTACTGATTTAGCTTAGCCTTTTTGTTTAAGATTGTGTTCTGGTTTAGACCCTTGCCTGTTTTTGGACCTTGCTCTCTGCCTTGCCCATGGTTAGTGTTGTTTATCTTCTGTGTATGACCTTCAGCGTCAAACACTCTGTTATGCTGTTTGTTTATGCTACCTTATTGCTGTTAGCTACACCTGTGCTGGGTGTTCCTTGTAATTACGTTACTATCTTTAATAAATTCTCTCCCATGTCTGGCATTCGTGGCATTTGGTCTATTTCATTTTTAATGCAGAGCTTGATGAATGAACAAGTATGTCACCATTACACATACTAATATAAAAAAATAAACCAAAGTGAATGAATGAATCTTACATTTAATATAGCCTCCCACTACACCAAACATATTAGCATGCCAGCTCACTTCAAAGGCTCAACTGCAAATGAACCTTCATATTAGAAACGTGAATCATACGAAAGATTTGATTCATCTAAATACCCAGAGAATCTGCCAATGGTCAGGTCGCACAAACTGCACAGGCTTATTTGCATAATGCAATGATTAATAATGAGTAACAGCTATAGTCACTAAAAATATGCACACTCGATTTCTCTCATATTTGGAAAAGTGTCCAGAATTATTCAGACACAATCACTAATTAGTGAACCCAGCTAATCATACTGTATATGCACCACCGCTGATCTAGGCATTCAGGTGCACTTCTATATAATATCACATAAGTTTTAGTAACCTCCCCAGAAATGCACATTATTTCCAATAGAATGAGTCATTATGAAACAGCTGTCCAAGAGCCAAAAGGTCACTGTGTCCAAGGTCAAGTGTTGGTTAGAGGGGTATAAAGCAGCTCAGAGCTATGGAGCAGTGGAACTGTGTACTCTGAAGTGATGAAACTCTATACAATAAGCTTCTCTAGGAGTTGGGATGGCATTTATAATCTAGAATTCATATCTAAAATTTTAAATATGCATAAGAAGACCATGCCTCATTAACGTTATATTGGAGGAATGCTATAAAATCTTCACAGCAATGTTCTGGATGGCCCTGGATGGTCCTTTTTTATGAAAAAAAAAAAAAAAATAATAATAATAATAATAATAATATATATATATATATATATATATATATATATATATATATATATATATATATATATATATATATATATATATATATATATATATATATATATTATCTAATGGTTCATTCCAGATGCCACCAAGGCCAGAAATGTGAAAGCTGTCTCTGGACATGGTTAACATAATGTTTCTGTTTTGCACAGTGAAGATTTAGGAAGTTGGTGGAGCAATGGAGACTTTAGGATGGAAAACTCAGAGCTCAGTAGCTCATTCACTTATAGTTAAAACAAAGAAACGAAGGAGTGAAGTTTCTGACTGAGCACGCTCTCTCTCTCTCTCTCTTTCTCTCTCTCTGACTAAACATAACCTGGAATCGGATTCATCCGCTCTGAAAGGAGACCTAATCACACCCACCCAGCTTAAAATAATTCTTCCACATGCTCGATGCAATTACCCATTCTCACCAGAGAGGATCCTTAATCCTTTATGCTTTAAGAAACAGTGTCTTTTAACATTTTGATAATTTTCCTATGCATTTGTTAACAAACTGGAGATTCTCTTCCCATATTTGCTCCCCAAAGATTCATAGATTTTCATGCAAACAACACAAGTTATAATTCAGGCAACCACACACAGACACAGACACACACATACACACACACACATCCCCCCTTAGTGTAGCAACATCCCCATGTTGCATTTTTAATTCACAGTAAAGGGAAACCAAATTCTTCCTCACTAATCTCCTCCGATTACTGCTCCGAGTAGCTCTAAGCACAGCACAATGGAATCACTCTGACCATTTAACCCCTTCTGCACCTTAACTTTTATTAAACCCCAAGGGCTAATTAAGGATTAATTAGTAACTACAAGCAAAACAATGCAAGCTGACGGAGTTGTTCCTTCGTTCCCACAGCTTCTAGCTCTCAGTGCAATCAGACAACTGTTTAATGATTCAGGCCTGTATTTTGCTTAATGATAAACAAGCCTCCACTGTTTTAAGCCACATTAGCTCCAGTAAACAAACTAAAAAATAGGGATGCACCAAAATCTGCTTTTTTTTGTCCAAAATGAAAGCAAGCAATATAAACTTCTGGTCATAGGTTGAATATCAAACTGTAACAATCTGTAACAAAACCATGACGATATTTATTGAACACTGTATTTAACATGCAATAGTGCTATGTTAATCATGAATTTACTTCAGCAATTATGTTCTAATCACACTACTGAGGTCTAACTACCACATCAGTTCAGTTGTATTCATATACTCACCTCAGTCATCCCAATCATGAATTTAGACATAAATGTACCTCAGCAGTACTACGCAAGTCACATGTTTGTAAGATTCATAAAAAATGTATACATTTAACCCTTGTGTGGTGTTCGGGTCTGTGGGACCCGTTTTCATTTTTCATCAAATGATACAAAAAATATATTTTTTCTAACTCAAACTCATTGGCTAATTTTTTGTGAAAAACATATATCAAAACACATTTTCGATAAACACACACTGTACACCCCCCCACACACACACATTTATATTACATACAGTATGTTTGGCCAAGATCTAATAAACATTGCTTCATTTGTAAATTTGAAACTAAACAAATTTTCTACTCATATCTTGAGTTTAATTCATTTTCTTTTACATTTTATTAAAAAAACTAATAAAAAAAGAGTAGCACTTTTTGAAAGCAATGTAACATAAGAAAGGTAAAGGGCAAATATTAACCATGTAAGCTGTTTATATTGCTTGCAATTTAGGTGAAGCAAGCATGTGTAAAGCATTTTAATGCAAAATTGCTTAATTTTGCTGAATTAAATACAAGTAACAAAGTAAACGAGTAACAAAAATATGAACACCACACAAGGGTTAACATATTGGTAAACAAACAAATGCTTAGGCTCAGATGAACTGAACTGAGTAAAGAGGTGCCAAGTATGATAAGTGATAATGCATGCTTTATCTTATTTAATTTATGTAGGCAAATTTTTTAAATCAGCTTAAACCTTGCATTTGCTGGATATAATAATTAACAATACAGGGAGCTCTGCTGCTACAAAAAAAATGTATTAGACTAATCAACAATTTTAATAAAATTTGATATCGTTTGTTATAAATTATTATTGTTTTATTCTATAAACTACGGACACCATTTCTCCAAAATTCCAAATAAAAATATTGTCATTCAGAACATTTATTTGCAGAAAATGAGAAATGGCTGAAATAACAAAAAAGATTCAGAGCTTTCAAACCTCAAATAATGTAAAAAAAAAAAATCAGAGTTCAGAAATCAATATTTGGTGGAATAACCCTGTTTATTAATTACAGTTTGCATGCATCGTGGCATGTTCTCCTCCACCAGTCTTGCTTTTGGATAACTCCTGGTACTGCTTTTGGTAACTCCTTTTTTGCCACTCCTGGTGCAAAAATTCAAACAGTTCAGCTTGGTTTGATGACGTGTGATCATCCATCGACCTCTTGATTATATTCCAGAGGTTTTCAATTTGGAAAAAATAAAGAATATATTTATATGTAAATATCATATAATACTAAACCACCCCTTCAAAACAGAAGCAGGAGTCTGGTCTATAGCTCTACAGCAGCATTCCAGTTTTATCAGCACTGATGAGCTGATGAGATTTCATGCTGGTACACCACACAGCACGAGATACTGAGCGACTGATGTGCACAAATAACACACTACACACTACACACACACACACACACATATGCACACACACAGCCATCAATCTTCGTCATATAAAGGCACGAAAACACCCAGGGTCATATATAATGTGGCCTAGAGTAGAAAAATTTACAGCCACAAAGCATGCTCCTGCCAAGCGCTCACACACACATACACACCCATACACATTAATATCGACCCATGACGCTTGATCCCCACCCACCTCTGATTTCATTAAGCATAAGAGCTAAAGGCAGCTTATGTTCTATACAAAAACACAAACACACACACACACACACACACACACATACATGCACAGGCATGCACCCTGACCAAGACAGTGTCCTTTTACTGGCACACCACTGTATGTCAAAGGTAAGTTAGGACACTGTCCAGGCAGGAACACGGTGTTACCATGGCAACGGACGTGCATAATAAATTCATATTGTGAGGGGGTATTTAGAATATCACAGCATGATTATTTCATATAGAGGGGAAAAAATTCACCTATTCCCACATGTAGACTTGCCGTTGAAGTCATGAATAAAATATTAAATATTTAACTACACTTTATTCTTTCTCTGTGTGTGTGTGTGTGTGTTCACATTGTCTACACTACGCCTGTGCACTGCCAAGTAGTTGTTATATGATCCCACAATGCAGGGTTTACGATTCAATATATTACAATATATTGCGATGCTATACGCAAGACAATGTACTGTCATAGTATGAAAAACATACCAAAATATGAATAAAATCTGTGTAAAAGAAAAGTTAACTGTTTATCCAATAAAAGCAGTGAAATGTGACAGAGAACAACATTGTAAATACTTGTAAAAACGTTTTTTTTTTTTTTTAAATCTGTTGGTCAACATTTACAGCTCTGGAAGAAAATTAAGAGACCACTTTATTTTCTGATTAAGTTTCTCTAATTTTGCTATTTATAGGTATATGTTTGAGTAAAATGAACATTGTTGTTTTATTCTATAAACTACAGACAATATTTCTCCCAAATTACAAATACAAATATTGTCATTTAGAGAGTTTATTTGCAGAAAATGAGAAATGGCTGAATTAACAAAAAAGATGCAGAGCTTTCAGACCTCAAATAATGCAAAGAAATCAAGGTCATATTTATAAATTTTTAAGAGTTCAGAAATCAATATTTGGGGGAATAACCCTGGTTTTTAATCACAGTTTTCATGCATCTTGGCATGTTCTTCTCCACCAGTCTTACACACTGCTTTTGGATAACTTTATGCCACTTCTAGTGCAATGGTTAAGTCAATTTCAAGTCCAAACTATTGTTAGATCAACTCAAGGCCAAGTGCACATTAGATTGTTACAAGGCAAATTGGATCTAGACCAATGGATCTAGACCAAGTTAAGCTCAACCACATATTTGAGCAAGTCTAGTCAAACCAAGTTCAAACTTAAGCAAGACCCAGTCAAGACCATGTCTAAACTTAAAGCAAGACCAAGTCAAGACCATGTCTAAACTTAAAGCAAGACCAAGTCAATACCATGTCTAAACTTAAAGCAAGATCAAGTCAAGACCATGTCTAAACTTAAAGCAAGACCAAGTCAAGACCATGTCTAAACTTAAAGCAAGACCAAGTCAATACCATGTCTAAACCCAAAGCAAGACCAAGTCAAGACCATGTCTAAACTTAAAGCAAGACCAAGTCAAGGCCATGTCTAAACTTAAAGCAAGACCAAGTCAAGACCATGTCTAAACTTAAAGCAAGACCAAGTCAAGACCATGTCTAAACTTAAAGCAAGACCAAGTCAAGACCATGTCTAAACTTAAAGCAAGACAAAGTCAAGACCATGTCTAAACTTAAAGCAAGACCAAGTCAAGGCCATGTCTAAACTTAAAGCAAGACCAAGTCAAGACCATGTCTAAACTTGAAGCAAGACCAAGTCAAGACCATGTCTAAACTTAAAGCAAGACCAAGTCAAGACCATGTCTAAACTTAAAGCAAGACCAAGTCAAGACCATGTCTAAACTTAAAGCAAGACCAAGTCAAGACCATGTCTAAACTTAAAGCAAGACCAAGTCAAGACCATGTCTAAACTTAAAGCAAGACCAAACCAATTCCAATTTCAAGCTTGAGTGAGGTTGGGTCAAGACCAGGTCAGGTCTAAGTCCTGTAATGAAACCATTTAAAGCCAAGGGCAAACCTGTGTGACCATGTCAACTAGAAAATGAAACAAATTCGAGTCATAACATGTCAGGGTGCAATATTGAGCGAGACTGAGTCAATAGGAAGTTCAAGGTAGAGCAGGACCAATTCAAGCCCAAGAGTTAAAGAGGTCAATGGGGAGTCTACAACAGAGCCAGAACAATTAAATTAAATTAGTAAATTAGGTGTTAAGACAGGGGTGTCCAAACTTTTTTTGTTGGGGGCCAGAAGGAGAAATATATTTGAAGTCACGGGCCACACTCTGTAATAAAACAAATAATGAAATATACCACTCTAAATAATACATTTTCCTGATTACTTTCATTTACACACCATTTTACTTGACTTACTATCTTTATCTTTAACAGTGTTGTGTAAAATAAGATTTTTCAAATTGATGTTTAATTTCAAGATGTCTCTTAATATTAAACTCCTTAATTACGGCAACTTTAAGACTCTTTTTCAGCGCTAGAAATGTGCACTCTTTCCACTTTTATACTCGTTGGCCGTTTTTCTGCGCTAGAAATGTGCACCCTCTCCGCTTTTAGACTCTTTGCCCCGTTTTTCTGCGCTAGAAATGCGCACTCTCTCCGCTTTTATACTCTTTGGCCGTTTTTCTGCGCTAGAAATGCGCACCCTCTCCGCTTTTAGACTCTTTTGCCCCGTTTTTCTGCGCTAGAAACGTGCACTCTCTCCGCTTTTATACTCTTTGGCCCGTTTTTCTGAGCTTCAACTTCACTCTCGTCGCTTTTAGACTCTTTGTCCGTTTCTGACACCTAGCGTTCAAACTTTGAATCTCACATTATAAAAACCTGCTTAACAGCGGGCCAACTTTCATTCTATTTCTAAAATACCTCGCGGGCCGCTCCAAAAAAAAGGAAATGGGCCGCAAATGGCCCGCGGGCCGTAGTTTGGACACCCCTGTGTTAAAGGGTTAACATAGCAGCTATTTTCTTTGTGCAGTTTGGGTTGCTGCAGCTCTCGTACACTTTTCTAATGCCATAATCACAAGATAAGTCATAGTCCGGCCAACTGATTCAACAGTGCATGCTAGTGTTAAGCATCACTGTAAATACACCATTTTCAGGGAGCCTTTTCTGCTGAAATAATATTTTCTGCCTTAGAAAACAAAATGGTTATTATGGTATTTTCAATAGTGAAATGCTGCAAGAAAAACCCATCATCCACTCAGCCAACTTCAAACGGCAAAGTGGCGAATCAATAACGGCCATCTGTATTAGCGTGTCTGCTGATCCTTTACTGGCAGACAGTATTGCGCAATAGCACAATACTTTGGTGGCTTTGTAAGAGCTCAGAAATCCAACTGTTGTTTTCCGCACACTCCGAAATCAAGCTGTAGTTTGTGCCAGAAGAGTTATTTTTTCCACCAGCAGGGGTTCACAGCCATATTCTAAAGGATAGAAAAGAAGTAGGGGTTACAGTGTGAAGTCTTTTTTAACAGCATTCATTCAAGCATAATTTCTAGTTCCAGACGAGCTGTGCCAATGCCCCATGAAAGCTGGCAGCACTAAGTAATTGGGAAACCTGTACAAGATAAAGCAGAGATAGTCTCTCAGAGAGCCAGTCTCTGCATGATGAAGTTTAAAAAGTCTTGGAGAGTCACCTTTGAGTAGAGCGGTGAACCAAAGCTTCGCAGCAGAAGCTTTGAATATTAAAAAGGGACTCTAGAGGAAAGAATGACAGATGATGGAAAGGCTCAGACATCATCCTGACCTTAGACTCCACCGAGAATCCACTGCACACAAGGAAGGTTAAAGTCTATCAGGAAAAAGGAAGGTAGAACAAGTCCCATACAGAGATGTGAGACACTCACTGGGAAAATGTGGTAGATCTGTATCTGTGTATAAGTGTTTTATGGTATTTTGTTCATTAATATTTGTTTAGAATTTGGTATGTAAAAATTTAGAAGTTTCTATGAAGCAAAAATACACTTCACTGATAAAACTTTAGAGACCTCTTAATTATTGAATTCATTGTGTAAAAATAAGGACTTGGTCATACTGTGTACAAAGAAAGCAGTTTGAAAAATTGATTAGATTAAAAAACAATGTTCTCATCACACTTAAGGTCTATCTGGATGGGATTAATTTTTTCAGGGGGACATCTGTGGAATATTTCACACTTGATAAAACACTTGCATCACGACTGCAATTGAAAAAAACAGGAGGACCAGTGAGTTTTTTGGCTTTCTCGGTCACATGACATCAAGTTCAGTAGCTCCTCCATTTCCACTCACTGTTTACGTGGATCTCCATGGAAACGCATGACCAGATTGTAATTACAGTGTATGGCAGTGGACAAATAGCTAATTTATTAAACGCAAGGTGATGAAACTCAGAGATGGGAGTCCGGACGAGAATAAAATTACCTTGCGACCACGGAGTTCAGTGAAAACAGTAGATAATTTAGCCTGTAATTTTCTCAGAGGACCTCGGAGAAAAACACATACATGGTCGTTCCACACGGGAATAAAACCACAGAGGACCCCAGGACCCCCTGAGAAACTAATCTCGTCCGGATAGGGCTTTAGTCAATATTGTGCTATAGCTGGCTTAGTAGCAAAATGTAAATTGATTATAAAGCATTATCTCAGGGATGCCTTGGGGATTCCCACATCTATATAAGTTGTGAGATGTTGTGACTTGGGCTAAACATGTCAATGTCCTCATTACAAGGTGTGTGAATCATCTAACATCAAAACGAGGCCAAACTGGGGTTGCCAGATTGTTGGGACAGTCCATTTATAAGATGAACATGCATTTAACATTCCTCAAGCCACAGTGTTATGTCTGTACATAAGAGCGCAGTGGGTGGTAATGATCATGACCAGCAGCATCTGACTAGAACTGTTCATGTAAACAGACAGGCGACTTGGAAAGATCTCAGATCCACATTTAATGCTTGAGCCCCCACTTGCATATCCCATAGGTCAGTGCAGTCTTCTTTAGCTACTATGGAACGTGGCAAAAGTCAAGAGACATTTCGGAATACCAGAAGCTCAACAGATCTATAAGTTGGCTTGTATAAATATGGTGGAATATGAATATGAATATAACCTAATACAAAATCAATATAGAAAAAAAGAGCATAAACATTTGACCATCTGCCTAATATGCTTCTGTCCCTTAGCTTGTCGCCAAAACAGTTCTGACCAGCTGCATGGAGTCCACAAGACCACTGAAAATGCCCTGTGGTATCTGGCACCATGATGTTAGCTGCAGATCTCTTTAAATCTGCCAGCTGTGAGGTGAAGCCTTTGTGAAGCAGACTTCTTGTTCCAGCACGCTCTACAGATGCTAGATCTGATTCAGATCTAGGGAATTTGAAAAACAGAGAAACACTATCAGCCATTATCCAGCAGAAAGAAGAGACAGCCGTCAAGAAATGTCTCTGCCATGAAGGAATAAAACTGGTCCAAACAAATATCGAAATTGGCATCCACACAAATGCTTTGAGCATTACAAGGTCCATTTTCAACATTCATGTGCTTTCAACGGTGGGCCTGGGTATTCGCAACTACGCAACCTAATTTACAGACAGGTGTGACGTCTACTGTCACACACGTGACAGTATCCTGTCGTAATCATCATTATATTTCTTATGCGACAGCCTTAGTGGCCTTTACACATCAATGGATTTTTAGCACTAAACATTCTTGGACCACTGTCAGCTGGTACACAATGTTGTAGTCAAGAATGCTCGTGCTGAGTTGAGGCTAAGATCAGGACAAAGACTTTAGCAGTCAAGCCCGAGTCAAGACTTTAGTCAAACTAAGGCAATGTGACTTTTGAGTACAAATTATATCAATGATTCTGTGTCCCTGATTTTCTAAAACTTAAATAGAAATCACCACATAAATATACATACAAACAACATACATTAAATTCACTTTTAGTTAGGGCATCAGTCTGCCATAAATAAAAAAACTGAAATGATGGGTTAGATAGTAGTGTGAGCAGTGTGGACTGTACTACTGTGTATTCTCCTTTAAAACACGTATTCTATGATCTGGAGATTGCCGGTTCGAATCCTGTTTATGTAGTTTGCCTTCACTTATCGGAGCACTGAGAGAGCACAATTGTCCTTGCTCTCTCTGGGTGGGTAGATGGCGCCCTATCTTCACATCACTCCAAAGGGTGATGCAGATCAGCGCAAGGCGTCTGTGAGCTGATGTATCGGAACCGAGTCGCTGCGCATTCCTCCAAGTGTGCTGTCTAAATTTCTGAGAAGAATATTGAAAAAAAAATAAATAAATAAAATTATGTAAAAAAAAAAATCAGGTATGGAGTCCTTTGTCTGCCTCTGTCTTGTTTTTATCCTGTAAATCTTGTAAATCAAGCTTGGGACTGTCAAAGGTAATATGTAAATAATAATAAAAAAAAATATTATTACTGTCCCACATAATTATCGCACATAAAACATAGCTACTACAAGAACCAACTGTTCCCTTATAATCTAATATATACTCCAGATCTTGACAGGCCCCAGTGTTGGGAACAATCAATATTAGTTATTTATTAATCAATGTGTATTAGTGTAAGATAATGGTGGGGGGGATGGTGGTGGGGGTCCAGTTCTACATGTAGAGAAAAAGTCCCAGGTGGACAGGGGTATTATTTACCAGACATTTATTTTATTTATTTTAGATATGTTCATACAGTATAAATTACATTATGTATTACAAACCACATCTGATTCCTAGGTGTGAAGTACCTGTCGTCTACATGAGGTATTTCAAATGGCTGGAGTTCCCTTGAGGGACAGCTTTAAAAGGTCACCTCTGTCAGCAGCCTTGATGTGCCGTGTATATATCTATGTATCTATGGACCATAGTGTCAAGCATGCAAGTACACTTGCAGCCTTGCTTTTGCACAGCATAGACCTAAATCCTTCCCTCGGTTGTTTGGTGTCTGTGTCTTGAACGAGGTCACTTGTAGGACAGCCAGGCCTCTGTTGTTTGTTACATTTAGTGACATTGATGTCTAAGAAATATAATATTAGACATTATTCAATATAGCATTTATGAGATTTAGAATGCATGTTGGATTAGGTTAGTGCATGATTTTTATGTAATGCTCAATCTAATCTAAAATAAGAAACTCAATAAAGAAACTAGCTCTAGTGAATTATCTGATAGCCACTGAGGAACAAAGACAAAGATTCATCTTTAAACTGGCAGTCCATATTATTTTACATTACATTTGGCAGACGCTTTTGTCCAAAGCGACTTACAATAGTCAAGTACAATGTAAAATAAGTTTAAAGGTAAAACATCTTTGGATAGGGATAAAAGGAGGTCAAAGGGGAATAATAGGATAGAGGAGTGAAGGAGGGGAAGAAGGAAATGAGGTTAGAAGTAGTTAGTGTGTTAGAGGTGTTAAGAAGGTGTTAAGGTGTTATTTTGTTTCTAACCTGAAAGCAGAAGCATTTCTGAGTGGAGAATGGATAAAATATTGTGGTTAAAGGAGAACTCTGGTGTGAAATGGACTTTTGGTGTAGTAAAACATGATAAAAAGTACTTACCTTTGATGAATAGCACACCTCCATTCTCCCACAGCATTCCGAGATCCAGAAATGTTAAACAGTTTGTGTAAACGTCCTTCAGACTAGGGGTGTGCCCTATCGTATCGTACGCGATAATATCGCCAACATTTTTGAATATCGTGAACGATAATATACCCTGAAATATGGTGCCATAACACTCACCCCTAATTATCACATCAGGGTTCTACTTTTTTGCTGTTTTAAGCAAAAGAAAAATTCACACTGTTCTCATTTCCGATTAAAAATCTACTAGAGACAGATTATATCTGTCCAGTATCATTTATTTTACTTTAATCCTGGATATATGGAGATATTTGGAGTTCTGTTACAAATCTGCTAAAATTCTTGGTAACACTTTACTTGGCTGGTCCATTTTATGGCCTTGTTGATGCTCAACTGACATTCATAACACTGAATTGAATGTCCATTAAATTGAACTTAACCCTATGTTGAATGTAAATGATTCAAAATAGAACCTAACCGTATACATAACCCTAACCTTAACCCTTAATCAACCATAAAATCAAACCCTACACCTAACCCTTACCCTAACCTTAACCTAAACTTAAAATCTAACACTAAACCCAATCCTAACATATTAAGATAAGCGTTTGGATTAAAGTTGAATGTAGGATTATATTCAATAGAGAATCATTTACTTTCACCTTTTAGTTCATTTGCATTTAAAAGACATGTAGTTGAATGTTAGTTGAATGTCAGTTGAGCATCAAAGAGGCCATCAAATGGACCATCCAAGATAAGTGTTACCAAATTCTTTTTTTCTTTTTTTAATATCTAAATTTTTTTGTCATATTGCCAAAAGTATCGTTATCACGATAATACCATGAAATATCGTTATGTTATTTAAGGGCCATATCGCCCACCCCTACTTCAGACTGAGCGACACAGAGCATAATTTACCCCGTTAAATCGCTTTTTTCACCGTTATCCAGGCTCTTGTCAGGGCTCGTCTGATTCTAGCAAGAAGGTTTACCTTTATCTATGTTTGCTAGATGTTTGGCTTTCTGGTTTTGACCCTGCTCAATTTTACTATGTATTTTGGTGTTGCAAAGTGCTTAAAAAACAAAAGGGTAAATGTTATAGAACTGCAAAGTCAAAGTACGTTAGTGTCAATACATACAAATTCTTCCATCATGAAAACACAAACAACTTAAAAAGAGGGCAACTGTGGTTGATTTTTTTCCCAGCAGACTGAGAGCTGTTATTGTAATAGAAGATAATTATTTTAATTAGTACTCAGAAGTGGCGTCATTTAATGTGCGCAGTGTTCTGAGTTGTCAGTGCGTTTAAAATGCACAGTACCCTTCAGTTAGGGATGCTTCTGTAAAAGTGCCCTAAAGACCGGCTAGTGCGTGTGTGTGTGTGTGTGTGTGTGTGTGGATATCGGTACCACCTCTTTCTCCAGAACTCCCACAGTGTGGTTTCTCTGTTCTTAAACATGTACAAATATACTCCAGCTAGAGATCCCAGCGGTGGAGGTCCAAGCATCATTTTAGAGCAATTTTCACAATTTTATCCTATTTGCTGTTAGAACTGCCAAATCCTGTTCTTCCGGGATGCACTGAAGCATGCTAAAATATGCATGAGAAAATTTCAATATTAATCTGCATGTATGTTTTATGAGACTAAAAGCAGTATCCAGAGTCTGTAAAAAGGCTACACTGTTAGAGATGAGACCCTTATTGTGAGTTTGAACGAATGTGAATGAACAGGGATTTATTTATGGGAATTGCAAAAAAAAAAAAGCATTGGGGGCCGTCTGTGCTTGCATGTTGCATAAATACTCTTATAGGTAAACCATGGTTGTGCATAAAGTGCATTAAAGGGCTGTCTTAAAATGGCTATTCAGTTTAACTTTGTGCATGTGATTAATACATTGGTACCATCACAACCAATAAACTATGTATAGAAACTATGCTTTGTAAAACAGTGCTGTGCAAAAGTTTTAGCACCCCCCTTGCCAAAGATTCTGTTACTATGAATAATAAAGCGAGTAAAGGATGAAATGACTCTTTAAGGCTTTAAGTAAGACCCAATCTTTTCATTACACAAAATTTGAACTGTTCTGGGTTCAGTTTCCCAAAAGCATCTTAGCATTAAGAACATCTCAACATGGAGAAACAGTGCTAAGTGCGAAGCTCATGCAACCATTTATGAATCATCTTAGTGCTATGAAATTTTTGATAAACCTAGCCCTGTTACACTGCTGTTATGTACCCATTTCAAAGTTTACAACTTTGGAATTAATATTTTCTGCTGGGCTTAGTTAGTGTAAAGGACATATACATGGAAAATTAGACCGTTTCTGACGCAACAGGCCACCCAACTCCTGGTGCAAGCGGTCGTCATCTCACGCCTCGACTACTGCAAAGCTCTGCTAACTGGCCTCCCGGCCTGCGTAGTAAAACCACTCCAAATGATCCAGAATGCAGCAGCACGTCTGGTCTTCAACCAACCAAAACGGGCACATGTCACCCCACTGCTCACTGAGCTCCATTGGCTACCAGTTGCTGCTCGTATCAAATTCAAAACTCTTACAATCGCCTACAAGGTGATGACAGAACAGCTCCTTCCTACCTGCACTCACTCCTGAAGGCTTACGCTACCTCCCGGCCGCTGCGCTCCTCCAATGAACGTCGCCTCGCTTTACCAAACGAAGCAATCCGGACTGTTCTCATACAGAGTTCCCCAATGGTGGAACAAACTACCTTCCACTACCAGATCAGGAGAATCTCTCGCTATCTTTAATAAACTCCTGAAGACAGAGCTCTTCAAAGAGCACTTACTCTCCTAACATCTCTAACACACTAACTACTTCTAACCTCATTTCCTTCTTCCCCTCCTTCACTTCTCTATCCCTTTATTTCCCTTCGACCTCCTTTAAGCCCTAAAAAAACGGATTATCTTAATTCCTATTACTTTTGTACTTCATTATTGTAAGTTGCTTTGGACAAAAGCGTCTGCCAAATGAAATGTAATGTAATGTAATGGAAAAAAAGCAAAAGTTTGGGCACCCCAAGATACAGTATGTGAACCCTTTGGGATTACTTGGATTTCTGCATAAATTGGTCATTAAATGTGTTGTGATCTTCATCTAAGTCACAACAATAGACAAACACAGTCTGCTTAAACTAATAAAACACAAAAAAATTATATGTTTACATGGTTTTATTGAACACAACATGTTAACATTCACAGTGCAGGGTGGAAAAAGTATGTGAACCCCGAGGCTAATGACTTTTCTAAGAGCTAATTGAAGCCAGGATTGAAGTCATGAGATTGGATGTGTTGGTTAAAGCCGCCTTGCACTATAAAAACACACACACCAGTTTTGAGGTTGCTATTCTTAAAAAGCTTTGCTTGATGTGAATCATGCCTCGCACAAAAGAGATCTTAGAAGAGAATTGTTCAAGAATTGTTGACTGGAAAGGGTCAACAATCAAAGGGTTACAAAAGTATCTCTAAAAGCCTTGATGTTCATGTGTCCACGGTAAGACAGACAGTCTACAAATGGAGAAAGTTCAGCACTGTTGCTACTCTCTTTAGGCATGGTTGTCCTGTAAAGATGACTGCAAGAGCACAGCACAGCAAACAATACCCTGCCCAGAGGATAACGCCCACAAGACCCTGCCCTCAGGATGTTGCTCACAAGACACTGCTGGTGGACTATTCCCAGTGCAGCAGTTACACGGAGGAGTTTAAAAACTCCAGCCGCACTGTTGTGTCTGATCAACTCATGCCAGCACAACACACATTTTGAAAGCACTACATAAACAAATTATCAGTTCTCCTGACCACTTGCTTATTTACAAACAATTTACGCTTGAGGTCTATAAATTATTCACAAACATCATTAGTAAAGCCCATGGGATGCACATTTCAAAACTTCAGAAATACCTATTAAACACTCCTAAAACCCTGTTGCAACAATTAGTTGCCATGGGCTTATCTAAGGAGCTGTCTAGCACTGCACCATTCCCAAAACCAACTATGCTGAATATCAGCTGTGAGAGCTATAGCAACTAATAATTACTTTCCAAGTGGCAATTATCAGGCTCCAAACATGCCAGCTCATTAGAGAGCACGATAACCACAAATAGTCTGTATTTTTTTAGCGGCAGTATTTTTTATAATAGTTGTGAGGGTCACAGAAGAAGATAACCTCTTGTCTTATTGCTACTGGTAAACAAGCAAGACCTGATTTGATTTTTTAAGTACTTGTTGGCCTCAATACACAGTTAAATAATGCAGTCCCAGAATGCACCATATGGTGTATTTTAGTGCCTCACTAAATACAATTGTATTTTTCATCACTGCATTTGTCATTGTAAAATTTTTACACATGTAAAACATGCAATGAATGCAATGAAAACCCAGACTCCTGTTAAGACTGGAAGGCATTGCATTCAGACATATGAGAATTAGTGAGGTCATGAACTAATGTCAGAAAATCAGGTTAATATTTAAGCTTCTAGATGTTAAAACATAAAAGTAATTCTCTGACAAGAGGTTCGAGCAACCATGGACCCTCAACAAAGCCTCAAATAAACATAGTTGTCACGAATGCCAGACACGAGTGAGACACATGCGGATTAGAATCAGAGAATTTATTAAAGATGGTAACTGTATAACAGGGAACACCAAGCACCAAGGTGTAGTTAACAACAGCAAGGCAGCAAAAACAAACAACATACCAGAGTGTTTGAAGCCGAAGGTCGTACACAGAGAATAAACAACACAAACCATGAGCAAGACAGAGAGCAAGGTCCAAAAACAGGCAAGGGTCTAAACCAGAACGCAATCTCAAACAGAAGGGCTAAGCTAAAGCAGTAGTCTGTAAACAAACAGTCAGAGGTCATATATGAAAGGCAGAGAAGATAGAGAGAACGCGAGGTAAAAGAGCTAAGAAACTAGATTCACTACTGGGCAACTAGAACAGGAAATGAGGAGTTTTTATACAGGGAAGAACAGGTGAAAACAATTAGACTAATTCTTATGATGGAGAGTTGGTGAGACGCAGTGGCACGTGACTGGGAGAGAGAACAGGGAATTAGAGTCCATGGCAGGCAGACAGGAAGTGGCTGGCCTGACAATAGTCTTGTTCTGAAAGCCAAGAAAATCCCCTGTGAAGAGCTTTACTCTCCATACAAATATAACTTTAAATAAAAAGATAAACTTTTCTATAGCAGTGCAGTAGATGATGCAGATGAACAGATGATACATAATTACCAAAGAAAAAGAGCAAGATGCAAATTACATTGCTGTAAATATATAGGTCACGTAAAGCTCCGTGACAATGTAACGGAGTAAATGTTAATGTAAACATGTAGAGTAAGTGGAGTTTTATAACTTAAATTTGGGAGTTTGATCCACGCCCTTACTCCTCCCACTCTCCAACCTATATAAACCATCACTTTCTCTTTACTTGAGTGTCGAACAACCTCGCACCCACCTCCTCCCCATCTTCCTCCTTCATTTATTTTCTCCCTTTCTCTTCCTGTTTCTCTTTGTGTGGGGGGCTTCAGCTTCACGCTTTTCCAGCAAAGCTGCCCCAAACTCCTGCCCAATCATCTGAGTTTGCCCCCTTCTCTTTTCCTTCTCTTTCAGTAAAGGGCGTTGGGAAATATAAGCAAATTGGGTGTTAATCTGCAGCAGAACAGTAAAAATCAAAGCCAAATTCATCACATCATCTGTTTTAATGTTTCCACTTGAACAGCGTTGTGAAAGAGGTTAAAGCAGACTTTAGAAACAGCACTGTTTTTCTCCACCACACCGTTCATTTTGTGCCCCAAGACTGAGCTTGATTGGCTGACGAGGAAAAACACAGATGCCTAAATACACTCTGATTGGCGTTATGTAATCCAGCATGAACTAAACTTTTTGCAGCAAAAGCAATTTAACTTTGAGAGAGAATCATTTCCAATTGTGATATTTGTTGCCTCGCTCAGTGCAGGGTTCTTTATGAGAAACGCACACAGCGTGGAGAATCCTTTCACGGCGACAGCGTGCACGCTGAACGGGTGTTTGCAGTAAATTAGGAGCTTCGCAGTTTCCATTTGCTGGTTTAGACACCACGTCAAATCCTAAAATAGATCTTTCACTAATTCACGGGGCAAAACTCCGGGAGGCCAACAAATGAATCAGTGCGCGACCTATCGTCATGCTGCCTTAAAAAGATCGAAATCATAAGAATAAATGCTCTGAAACAGTCTGAGAAATAGGGGTGTTCAGCCTGGCCTGATTTCGTCCTCATCTCTCTTTGTCCTTGTGCCTTTCTCGCTCGCCATGCCTTGTCTGTTTCCCCACTGGATTATATTATAACACAATTCTCTTACTCTCTCTCACTCCCTCTGTCCAAATGTTCTCTTCTTTTAACGTTTACTGTTTTTTTTTCCTCTTCCAAGCTTTCTCATGGTGACTTTTGCTCATATTTATGCTTATTGCATTAGCAAGCCTCAGGCAAGGTCATAGTCATATTTTTCTTATGATTATTCTACATTAAACAGCTCGGACATTTTTATTAGCTTGTAAATGTGGGTGGTGGTTGAAAAAAAATGTTCATAATTTAAATGGTCAAAAATAACTTCTGGAAAAATAATTTTAAAAATTAGTTCCAATGAACTGAGAATTTTGTTTATTTAGTGCCCTTTAAATTGTGTGTTCTGCTGGCACATGAGTTGATCAAACACAGCAGTGCTGCTGGAGTTTTTAAACTCCTTAGTGTCACTGCCACACTAAGAATAGTCCACCATTAGTGTCCTGTGGGCCAGCTACACAAAAGTGTGTAATACAGTGGACAGTAAGTAGTGAACAGTGTTTAAAAACTTCAGCAGCACTGCTGTGTCTGATCCACTCCAGCACAACACACACTTTGGACCAGCACAACACACACAACACAAAGCTACACATATTGTCACCTAAGTGCTGACAATAACCCACCACTCAAATAATACCTATTGTGGTCCTGTGGGTCCTGGTCATTGAAGAACAGGGTAAAAAAAATAATAATAAAACATGCAGATATAATATATAAAAAAATTGACAAGTCAAACTGATTCATCTTGTGTAAGTTTGTGTATCAAAAATAGTTACAATAGTGTCACAATAGTCTGACCTCTCTTTTTTTTACCTTCAGTGATTTTTTCACAGTGCCTATAATTCTAAAATATGTAAATGACTGCTGATCTGATCCTATATTAAGTTTAAATATACACCGTACAAAATTAACTTGGGCATAAAATAGTAATGCTTATTTCAAGAAAGTGAGAAACATTAGTTTTTTAGTGATACAATATTAATTCAAACTAATTCTACAGTTTTGTTGTTAAAAGTATTATTAAGGGCGCCGAGTGGTACAGCCGTCTAAAGCGCTGCAACTCATGCAGCTTTGCCATCAAGCTGCCGGCGCTCAGAGGGAGCAAAATTGGCCCTGCTCCCTCCGGGTGGGTAGATGGCGCTCTCTCACCACATCACTCCTAGGGTGATGTCCACAGCACAGGGCATCTGTGAGCTGATGTATCAGAACCGAGTCGCTGCGCTTTCCTCCGAGTGAGCTGGCTGCTCAGCAACTCGGTAGCTCGAAAAGAAGCGGTGGCTGGCTTCACATGTATCGGACGAAGCATGTGTTTCTTCACCCTCCTGGTGTGTTGGGGGCATCACTAGTGAAAGGGTGATTCCTAATGAGTGGGTTGGGTAATTGGCCGTGTAAATTGGGGAGAAAATGGGAAAAAATTTGAAATAAAATATATATATAAAAGGATTATTTTCACTGTTAAAGAGGCTGCTTCAAAAGTATTATTCACCCTAAAATGTAATTTATATATTTAAACATTTCATTATTTCATTAAAGTAAGACTGGTTCTCTTTCTGCGACTCATATCTCTCTCTCTCTCTCTCTCTCTCTCTCTCTCCACATGCTACTCCATAATCTCTGTGTCTCTCTGTCTGCATGCTGATCCATGATCTCTCTCTCTCTGTGGTGGACGCTGTGGGAAGGCAAATATGCTGGCCTCTGTGGCTAAACGCAGACCCGCTGGGCACACAAGAGGACAAGTGTGTGAACACAAACGGTGCTGAGAGTCATTGACACCAATTACCACAGAGACTGTGGACAGAACTGAGTGGGTGCATGGTCACTTACTGAAAGTAGATTTACAGTCTACAAAGTTTACGTACTTTCATCATGAACATGAACGTAATGGCAATATTGAGCAGCACTTTCTGCAGTTATTACCTTATTAGACTTAATTTATTACTATATTTTTTGTACTATAAAATGCACCAGATTATAAGGCACATTATCAATGATCTATTTTCTGATCTATTTTTATACATAAGGCACATTTTAAGCAACAATAGTCAGGAACAGGGGTGTCACCATGTTTTCCTTCTAATTCAGTAGTTCACTGCTGGTGGTGAGACCTGTAAAGCTAAGCTAAGTTACGTAAACAAAAATCTTAAAAAATTATTCATTAAAAAAATATATTTTAAAGTCAAACGAGCACTTGACATAAATCTACACAGATTTCTCTCCTGAAAATTGGGTTTATCTGGGTGAGTAAAGCACTTCCGTATATTTGCAGTAAGCTTAGATTTGCAGATTTGCACTAAGGCTAGCTGAGGTTAGCGGCTAATACACTGACCGCGGATAGTGCTACTACAATAAGAAACCCTGAGGATTCCAGTAAGCCAGGGTGATATTAGCTAGCGGTTCGTTCCATGTAGCTTGTTTTAACATGGCAAATGCGCAGACTACAGTCTGGTATACTCTGAACAGTGGAACACTTCTGAACAGTGAAAGAGCTAACGTGGTTAGCAGGAAATGCTAATGCTGCTCCAGCAGTGCTAACTGGCTTTAGAAGCAGGCTACAAGCCGATAATACTCACCTCTAAATGGTGAAAGAGCTAGCGCGGTTAGTGGCTAATACTGCTCCGGTCTCGAGTCTCTGGGCTGGAAAACTTAAAGTATAATGTATAGCCCTATCTGGACGGGATTAGTTTCTCAGGGGGACGTCTGTGAAAAATATTTCACACTTCTACTCAGTGATAAAACTCAGACTGCAATTAAAAAAACAGGAGGAGCAGTGAGTTTTTTGGCTTTCTAGGTCACATGACATTGCGTTTCTTTCCACTTGCTGTTGTGTTTACATGGATCTCCATGGAAACATGTGCCCAAAGTGTAATTACGGTGCGTAGTAGTTGACAAATAGTTATTTTATTAAGTCCAGACAGGAATAAAATTAGTTTAGCGGAGATCAGCAAAAACAGTAACCTGTAATTTTCTCAAAGGACGTCTGAGAAACAGACATACGTGGTCATTCTGGACAGAAATAAAATCACAGAGGACCCCCTATAAAAGAATAGAATACCCCAGAACCCCCTGAGAAACTAATCCTGTCTGAATTTTTGATCCACAAGTGACACTGTAGATCAAGGAGAGTTGAATATTTGCACAACATAGAGAATGAAATTCATCTGGCACCCAGTTCACACTTAAACACATCACAATGTAAATTCCCATTCTCTATAGCTCTCCAGCTCAATAGCGAAGTGTTAAGTCAGTAATGCTGAAGTATTATTCCACCCTGACACTTTCTCACAGCTGCTTAGATTGCTCTGCTTCTGTTTGTTAAAACGTGCTGAACACACACACACACACCACACACACACACACACACACACACCTGCGAGCACACAAGCAGAAACTGATGATCTGACACAAGAATAAAAAATGCATTGCACTGAGTTTTGAAAGATGCTCCATTAATTTCAGGCCTTTCATGGATCAACAGTGTGGTTTAACATAAAGACCTGCCAAAGTAATAATGCATAATACACACTCTCTCTCCCTCTCTGTTATTGGACCGTACCATTTCTGGATAATCTTTATACACTGAAGCTTGCAGGGCTGCAGAATTGTGTTTTTTAAATGTGCTGGGTGTTTTGTAATATGTTTTCTCTAAATGAAAGTCATGTGCAAACAACAAATGGACTGTGTGCTTCTTTCATTAAATACTCCACACACTAAATCCACATGGCCTAACTGCTGTGGTAAAATTATTGCTACTGTGACGATGCCTCTAAAAGGTCTACCTTTCATGATGAAACATTATTTTTTTAAACATTTTTAGACAACAGAAGCCAGCTAAAGAAAAAAGGGAGCAAAAAAGGGTTTTCATGACTTCCTTTTTGACTATTTTGAAACTGTAAAATATGAAAAACAACAGCGCCTAAAATATTTACTAAATAGGTAGTCTATTTTTTATAGCTTTGGACAGAACATACTCAGAATTACAACATTAACTGATAGTAGGTAGGTTTGCTTTTGCTTAAACTAGGGATGCATCAACACCCTTTTTTTCCTTTTAATCTGACAATACCAATTACTGATACCAACTCTAACTTAACTACTTAATAGGTGCCTATAGCTTTGCATTTTTAATGTTTTTTTTTGAAAGGCAATATCCTGTGTCCTGAATGAAATATAATAAGCTTAAAAGAAAAAAAAATAACTGGTTAAGTAAATGTGTATTTAAAAAAGCTGAGCTTGTGAAATTCAACAAAATAAACTGTATTAGCACACCATCATTCCCATTTCCACTTAAAGCTCCACTAGGTAGGATTGAGATTTTGTGCTCGTGGGCTCCCCCTACAGTTGCAAAGTGTAATAAATGTTTCATGCGGATTAGTTTCTCTTTCTTGTTTTCTGGCTTTCACAGACATATTCGGTCTCTTTCCAGCTTCTGCCAGAGTGTCTGTATGTTAATTTGTAAAGGATGAACCAGTAGTCCTTGTAGAACTGTTAGAACTAAAGGTCGGAAAGCAGGTCGCAGTTCTCCGCCTCGGAAAACTTACAAAGTCTGGTTTGAGCTCAGAGGAGCTCCGGCACAGACACGAGAGCACCGCTATTCATCCTATTACACCCCAATCGAGTGCTGCAGTGAGTTTCAAGCTGTAATTTTACTTCTTTAAAAAGATCAAAAATCAAGGAAATCCTACCTAGTATTGCTTTAAATAATGTTAGTTAATTTGTTTTTAAATAGTGCAGCTGACAGAACACTCGTACAGGTTTCGTCTTGACTGAGTCTCAATGGTATAGTTGCTGGCAACACTCAGTTTAGACAAGAAAAATGACTTCAAAAGGCTCTGATTGGTCCAGCAGGCTAAGCTAAGCTGTCCCTATGATCAGGAGATCATAGCTGATTCGAATCGTCAGTCATGCAGCTTGCCATCAGATGCTGAAGAGCACAATTGACCTTGCTTTTTCTGGGTAGGTAGATGGCACTCTTTCCTCTCATCACTTGAAAGGGTGATGTCGATCAGCACAAGGCGTCTGTGAGCTGATGTATCAGAATTGAGTCGCTGCGATTCCTTTGAGCGCACTGTGATGCTACTCAGCAATACTGCATCAGCAGCAGTTTATAAAGAGGTGGTGTCGGACTAGGCATGTGCTAATCTTTATCCTTCTGTGTTGAGGCATCACCAGTGATGGGATATATACAGGAGATTTGGCCTAGCTAAATTGGGAGAAAATGGAAAAGAAAAATAGAAATAAATTTATACAATTAAAAAAATAAAAATGACTTAATGAAGCTTATCATGTATATAAGAACACATGCATAGTTTCTTGCTTTCAGTGCTTGTCTGCTAAATTGGATAAATAGTGGCGAGGTCATGCAGGCACTGCAGTGAGGAGGTAGATGTGGAGTTACAGTAGCAGAGAGAGTTACTCTGTTTTAATAGCCCTTCTGCTACTAAATCAGACACTTTGCAATGCAAACACTGCCAAACCACAGCAATGCAATCCAACACTCACTTTTATCCCGTGTCTTCTGGGACGTGTTTCAAGGACAGTTAATACCCCTACAACTGCAATGCCTCGTCTGGGATCCCCCATTGCAATTTCACATTTGTACAGTTACCACATAACATAGGAGATTAAAGGAGCATTTTGAGTGTTTGTAGACTCATCTTTATCTGTGTCTATATCAATATCTTTGTTTCTACTTTAAAAATAACAGAAACTTGTTTATAACAGCAGCTGCTGGGAAGCTGTTCAACTGTAATTAATAAACAATTAATATTAACTATTGTTTGAGTATGTAGCTTGTAGTGCAAGTGTAAAAGTTGAATATGCTTAAAGGTCTCATTCCATAGTTTTTTTTATTCATTTTAAAATGTCTAGTTGTGGTCTCTAGTATGATTAAATTCCATATGAGCTTGTTTTTTGAAGGAAAAAAAGTGCTCCGGTGATCCATTAAAACAGTGCTTTAGTCCCGTGGAGGAGTAGGATTTCAGCTCTTGCTCATAAATATAACAGCACTGCGAGGCAGTGAGACGAACAACAGTTAGAAAAGTTTTAAAATAAAGACATTTTTACACTAATAATAGTCTTTGCAATGTCATATGTTACTTTACAGCATGTGTAATGCCCTGCTAAGTAAAGTTCAGCCACTGATCTAGTCTTAGAGTATCTGTAAAATGCAAAATCCCCTGGAGATCCTATGTAAACCTACAGTTACCCACAGAAGTGGGTAGTCCAGGTCCAGAAAGTAAAAATCCACCCCAGGGTTTTGTTGGCTGAGCCGCAATAGAGCCGCCCAGGCAGTTGGAACAAAACCTCGGTGTGGATTTTTACTTTTAACTAGTGTAAACAGAACTGTTCTAAACATACAGTTATAAACTACCTATCTCAGTTGTACTTAATACTGGTGATGTTCCATAAAAGATTTCAACCATCTGTTCCTTAGCTCCGAATTACTCTGCAAATCATACAACACTAATGTGATATTTGAACAAATAAAACAGAAACAAACTGCCATGCTTTTCCTAGTGCTGTTAGCTCCTATCTGACAAGATGCTGTCACTGCCTGGCTTCAGCTCTGCCTGTGGGCGGTCGCGAGCCAAGGTGGGCGAGGCGAGGCGTTGAATACTTATTCCTGGGTTGATGTAGACACAATACCTTTCCTGACTGACTCGTTTTTCCGAATATTTTCTTTTACTTGCTACTGCAGACAATGGAGGTTGAGGAAGAGTTTCATGTGCAGCATCCATATACAACTCAGAGAGACTACAGTATTTCACAAACAACAAAAAAATGGATTTTAGTGGAAGGACACCCACATTACATTTGGCAGACGCTTTTGTCCAAAGTGACTTACAATAGTGAAGTACAAGAGTAATAGAAGTTAAAGGTAAAAACATCTTTAGACAGGGCCTAAAGGAGGTCAAAGGGAAATAATGGGATAGAGGAGTGAAGGAGAGGAAGAAGGAAATGAGGTTAGAAGTAGTTAGTGTGTTAGAGGTGTTAGGAGAGTAATGCTCTGTGAAGAGCTCTGTCTTCAGGAGTTTATTAAAGATAGCGAGAGACGCTCCTGATCTGGTAGTGGAAGGTAGTTAGTTAGAGGTGTTAGGAGAGTAAGTGCTCTTTGAAGAGCTCTGTCTTCAGGAGTTTATTAAAGATAGTGAGAGATTCTCCTGATCTGGTAGTGGAAGGTAGTTAGTTAGAGGTGTTTGGAGAGTAAGTGCTCTTTGAAGAGCTCTGTCTTCAGGAGTTGATTAAAGATAGTGAGAGATTCTCCTGATCTGGTAGTGGAAGGTAGTTTGTTCCACCATTGGGGAACTCTGTATGAGAACAGTGTGGATTGCTTTGTGTGAATGTTTGTTTGGCAAAGCGAGGCGACGTTCATTGGAGGAGCGCAGCGGCCGGGAGGTAGCGTAAGTCTTCAGGAGTGAGTGCAGGTAGGAAGGAGCTGTTCTGTCATCACCTTGTAGGCGATTGTAAGAGCTTTGAATTTGATGCGAGCATCAACTGGTAGCCAATGGAACTTAATAAGCAGTGGTGTGACATGTGACCGTTATGTCTGGTTGAAGACCAGACGTGCTGCTGTGGAGTTGGGTTATGCAGCAAGACAATGACCTGAAGTACACAAGCAAGTCCATCTTTAAATGGCTATGCGTCAGAGCACGTAGAGTTACAGCAGGTGGTTTTCGAGTGTTAAGGAGCATAGTGCAGACAAGTGGGGGAAGAGGTTATTTTACTTATACTTTTTAGGGATTTTAACTTCACCAGTATACAGTACTTGTTTCCACAATGCTACTGTCATTTCTTGATGTTGTTTTCAGATTTCAGTCTTGACTTCAGCCTTTTTTTCAGGTTTTCAGGTCTACTTCTGATGAATATTTCATGCAGATGAGCATGTTTAAGCAAGCAATGCTGCACAGCAGAACCACTACTACTGTGTTTTAACCCTTCTGCAGATCCTGCACTTTCATACAGCTTAGAGCTTAGATTTGCTCTTCTTCTTAGCATATCTGATAGTTGTCTTGGTGTTTAAGATCAACACAGGGTTTTAACAGTCAAATATTAAATTGTAGTCTTGGTCTGTCATTAGCTAACAACTGTTGTCCTTTAGCAATTCCACTGAGAATTAATAAAAATCTAATAAATTTAAGTTCACTGACGTTACAACTGTAAGGATGTCCCAGTTAAACTTAAACCTAGTCAGTCTGAGTGAGCAAAAATCCCGACATCCTCGTCTACTGTAACAAAGGCATCTATTAAACAGTCACAGCGTCCAATTCACGCTGAAAGTTGTTATCTGCAACTTCTCAGCTTCCGCAAAGCTTCAGCAGTGCATACAAACTCAACACACTCGCCAGACCACACATTAGCATGCTAATGTATGCTAATAAGAGATACACTGTGGGCCGTACTGACACAATATGTGTGTGTGTGTTTATTACGTGTGTGTCCTGCCTCCGTTACCATTTCTCCCAGAGTCTAACAACACCCCGGCCTGCAGAGCACGAGTACTGGATGCTTATTTCAGCACTGCATAAGGAAATAGATATCGATCTGAACTCAGCTAGAAAAACTCAGCAGACTTTTCAGATTTCATTTTTCTCATTTATCTCTGTACTGTGGTATTAAATTTGACATTTCTCATTAAACTGCTCTGTGAGCCTAGCAGGCTTTTGACTGTGGATTCTGACAGAATCTAATCTGACAGAATCTAATGAAATTTAATCTAAAAAAATTACATTTTTGACTCTGTCCTGATTTCAAACTGAACTAAGCAGAACTATTTATTAGATAATGAATGTGTTAACATGCAGCTACACAGCGTCTAATATAATTTCTCCATTACAGACATCTAAGAACAAGAAGGCATTTTGTTTTAATTATAAGAAAGGGAAAAAACAATTTCAAACTCATATTGATTACAATTCTAAAAAAATCTATACCTGTCACACCTTAGCCTGTGTCTGTCTTGTGTTTTTCCTCTTTTGGCTTAATGTGCTTCTGCCCTCGGTTTTCCTGTCTTGTGTTCCCAGCCATGTGCTTTTTAAATGTACATGCCCTTGTTTTGTTATTGTCCTGTCTCTGATGAAGCCCCACCCTGTTTGTTTGTACCCCGCCCCCTCGTTTTCTGTCACAGGAGTTCCTCACCCTCCTCGTGTATTTAAGCCTCTCTGTTTCAGTGTTTCGTGTGGAGTCTTTTGTGTGCTACTCTGCTGTGTGAGTGGCCGGTTTGTTTTTAAATTGAGTATTATTATTTTCTTAGTTTGATTTGGTTTTTGTTCTGGTTTTAGTTATTTACTCTCTTAGTTTAGCTCTCTTAGCATTTTTTGCATTTCTGATTTGCTTTTGTTTAACTTTTTTCTTTATATTAAATTGATATTTCTGCATTTACGTCCATCCTCTCTTCCTTCCTGTGTGACAATGCCATTCGAAATGGAAAGAAAATATGTTTGTGTGAGAGTGACAATATATATATCGCTAGCGCTGTTAGCTCCTGTCTGAGGAGACGTGCCTGGCTGCCTTTCTTTAGGAGTCAAGGTTGAATGGTCTAATATTCAGTATACCATCACCCACCACAGATCAGCTGCTCACCATCCATCTCACTCTCCACTACTGATTACATCCAAGCTTACATGAACTCTAACTACTTCCATTAGTGGCGCTGCTATACTCCTGAATATATCAACATATATATATATATATATATATATATATATATATATATATATATATATATATATATATATATATATATACAATATATATATATATATATATAGTATGTACACAGTGCCTATATAATGATAAACATATAAAAAAGAAGTGGTCAATAGGCCAAGGAGCAGCTCCTCACATTTCTACACTAACTACACTAAGGAATAAACACCTAATGGCTGTGCACCATAACTGAACACTATTTAGTATGGAAGTGTGTGGTTTTAGACTGGAGACAGTCTTTGATACTTTACTCCAATTCTAAATCCTACTGTAAATAACATTTTTTGCAAGTATTATTAAAACAAACACTAGATAGAGAGAAAGGACTATAACAAAGAGAGGAGGGAAAAAGCACACGGGAGGAGAGACGTGAAGAAGAAGAAAAAGAAAAACAGGGAAGGAGTGCCTAATGAGGAGAAAAGAGGACAGAGGGAAAGCTGACGTTTCATCAGTCAGGCCAAACCACACACACACACACAGACACAATAAAGCTGATATAATACAGAAACGGAAAAGAGTAAAATATTGGCCTGCCAAACAAAGATGCACACACACACACACACTAATAATGTGTGCCTGTATCAAATTTAACACCTCAGTTATTTCATTAGCAGACACTCTTCATTCATAAATTGCAAATCACACACACACACACACACACACACACACACATTTCATTCACAATGCTAATTTTAGTAACACTGTCAGTGGAGTCTCTCACACTTTGTCAGAACAACACACTGAGACGTGTGACGAGTCTCACATCAGACAGAACAGACAGAAAGAGAGAGAGTAGTGGGGGGAGAGAGAGAGAGAGCAAGAGAGTGATAGTAGTGGGGAAAGAGAGATACAGAGTAGTGGGAGGAGAGAGAGCAAGAGAGAGAGATAGTAGTAAAAGCGAGAGAGAGAGAGAGAGAAAGAGAGAGAGAGAAAGAGTAGTGGGGAGAGAGACAGAGTAGTGGGAGGAGAGGAGAGAGAGCAAGAGAGAGATAGTAGTGAAAGCGAGAGAGAGAGAGAGAGTGATAGTAGTGGGAGGAGAGAGAGACAGAATAGTGGAAGGAGAGAGAGCAAAAGAGACAGAGTAGTGAAAGCGAGAGATAGAGAAAGAGTAGTGGGGAGAGAGAGACAGTAGTGGGGAGAGAGCAAGATAAAGACAGTAGTGAGGGACAGAAAAAGAGTGAGTGAGAGAGAGAGTGAGTGAGAGAGAGAGAGAGCAAGAGAGCAATAGTAGTGGGGAAGAGGGAGAGAGAGTGGTGGGAGAAAAAGAACATAAGTGGAAGAGAGACAGACAAAAAAAGAGAAGAATGATTGGTGAGAATGAGAAAGAAAGAGAAGTAAGAGAGAGTAAAACAGAGAGTAGTGGGAATGTTGTAGTATGCGGGAGAGAAAGAGAGACAGAGCATAGTGAAAGGGACATGAAGAGAAAAAAGAAGAAAAGAGAGAGAGAGAGAGAGAGAGAGAGAGAGACAGAAAGTGAAAGAGGAGAGGAGAGGGAATCCCCATACAGAAGAGAAAAGGTAAGAAAATAATAGAGACAGAGTGAAACTACCGACAAAGAGAGAAAGGGGAGAGACAGATAACAAATTCGACCTAAACAGACAGAGAGAGAGAAGGGGGGGGGGAGAGAACAGGTATTTTGCAGGTATATTTTATCACAGTAGACACACTGAATTTGTCACAGTATGTTTCAGAACTAACAGCTCTATTCTCATCCTGCAGCGAGCTCCACCTGGAGACGACTGACTGTAACAACACACACACATCCTGACCGTCAGCATAACGTAACACACTGACCACACGTCTGCCCACTGCTCTCATCCTCCTTGTGTTCAGATAAACAGTAAGCCGATTTGTATCAAAACAATCCACTAAAGAGATTCAGAGAAGAGCTGAGTGAAATTGCTGTGCTGCTGGATATGCAGATGCTTTTCCTCAAAGCACTTATCCAAATGGGACTTCACAGTGAAACAATGCACTGGACTCAAACAGCCACTATCATACACACATGTAGACTCTTACATACATCACTCATCCTTCCAAACTAGATAAAACAGAGAATAAATGTGAATTATATTATAGAATTATATTATATTATACTTCAAAACTAATTATACATGCTTTGATTCCAAATCACCAGCTATGTAAAGTACCATTAGCATTTTTTATTACCTTATAACAACTTCAAAATCATGGTAATGCTCCACTTATCTGTCAAATATAGAATATAGTGTTGGGCAATTTTCATGATTAATTTGGTTAACTTGAATTACAGTTTTAATGCGATTTTAATCTAAAATATCTGAAAACGCTACTCATTTCTTAAGTGTTTATCCGCCTTACCTTGGTTACCGGCGCCTCCCACAGGCCAACGTGTGCATATTTTCTAACCATTTGTACAGAAAAACATTCCAGCATTTTTGACACAAACACGCGGTGGGATAAAACATATATATTTAGCTATAAATTAATCCTACCATTTCTAAAAACTGCAGCATCATCGCTATCAGTGAGAATCAGCGATTTTTTTGTGGAAAACAATAATAATCTCTCTTTAAAAGTTTCTTCTATGACTCGTTTCTTGAGTTATTTCTTAATTTTCACCTAAAGTATAATCCAGTGTCCTTCAATGTGTGAGTAATTCCGCGGCTGTGTAGACACAAGGTCAGTGTGTGATATGAACACATGGGTTTTTAAACAATGTTTTGAATCACTGATTCACTCAATGAGTCGACTCAAAGCGTCTGAACACTAAACACTTTTTTACAGGTAAACCTAGTTTTATACCATTTCCTCTGTAGTTTATTTTTTTGTAGGGGGGAGGGGAATAATCTATTATAATCGAAAATCTAATTTTTGGTGAAACAATCGAAGATTATTTTTTTAAGGCCATAATCACCCAGTACTAATACCATACTGTACTGAATATCACCTCTATCATGCAGTACAGTCCAGAATTTATATCTCATTACCATATACTAGCATGCTTATGTGTGGTCTAGAAAGTGTGCTGAGTTTTGTATGCACTGCTGAAGGTTTGCAGAATTGGAGAAGTTGCATATAAAAGCTTTTAGTCCGAACTGGATGCAGTGACTGTTTAATAGTTGCCTTTGTTACAATAGACAGAGAAGTCATGCTACCAAGATCAAACAACACACTAGCTGCACTATGTAACTCTGGTGAAGTGAGCAGGACAATGCTCATGTATTCAACATGATTTTTTACACTTTTAATGTTAGTTCTGTATCTCTTAGGAGTTCAGAAATGTATGAAATTGTGTTCTTTATCAGAGGAACACAATTTCAACCATTTGACCATAATTCTGCACGAACTCTTTTGCTGGTTAGTTTTAACCATTTACCACTTTAACCATTTGACCATAATTCTGCGTGAACTCTTTTGCTGGTTAGTTTTAACCATTTACCACTTTAACCATTTGACCATAATTCTGCGTGAACTCTTTTGCTGGTTAGTTTTGGCTACCATTAATGGTCCACCCAGAACCCAGAATTAGTTCCATTAACATAAGAACTGCTGCAGCTCTGCAATGCTTTGCCATTTCTGTACCATTTAAAGTGGAAAAGGCAATTCCTGTTGTGGGAAAACCAATCAACACATTTGATAAACCAGGAGAGTTAAGGCTGATTGTTGCATCACATTTAAAGCAGATGTTTTCGCTATCACAGATCCCACCATAATTGTAGGAGGATTAACAGTTAACTGGTGGAGAAGAGTTAATTGAAATGTAGGGCATGGCTGGTCATACGGTATGCACTTTTATAACACTTTAAACACAAACAATAATTGTGTAAATTGCTTTTTTATATAATTAATATTTTAGTAATACTGTTAGATCTCTGCATAGATCTTATTGTATTTATTTGACATGTTTGCTTTGATTTTAGCTTTTTTTTTATTAATTCTTTAATGTGATGTGACAGCTTTTAAAGCATTGCGCTGTTAGCTGTACTGTGTATTACTATGTACATGATTTCAAACCTCTTTAAACAGACTCACAAATGAACAGAACTCAGACCCCCTCTGGAAAGTGGTGAAAGTACAGTTTGTTAGTGGTCTGATTTGGGAAATGTGAAAGAAAAAATGGTTCAATTTTCATTTTGTTGTTAAAAATCCTTATAGATTAAAGTACAAACACTGGCACACTGTTCCAAAGCTTAGTGGGTAAAACTTAGTGGGAGAATGGCTGCCCACACACCCGTGTGTGATGTCGCAAAGAGTTGCAGCATTACTGACATATATTACAGCAGCGCACCCAATAGCCAAACGATTACAGTGATTTTATTTTGATTAAAGGGCAATGCAAGGGATCCCGAAACAGTACAGCACATAATCAATTGGTCAATACTTTTTTTATATAAAAAAAGATGGATAAACAATATAGGATAAAAAAAAATAAAAAATTATCCCATGTAGAGGTTTAGGGGCATTTTCCGCCAAAGGAATTAAGCCTAGTCTTAAGACTACATTTTTCTGTCAGTACAAAACTACGGTGTAGTCCACGACTAAGATTACACCTGTCTGGGAAACTGTGCTTGTGTTACTGGAGAATTTTGATTTGGCTCAGCAAATCAGATCAGTTATATCATACATTTGAACACTGCTACCTATTTTTTTTGTGTTTCTAATCAAGGATGGAGTTGTTGGAAGATGTGGTATAAAGAGAAAGTGATTTGATGCTGCTTTTCATTTGAACTTCTGAATTCCAAGTATGAAATTTCATCTGGAATGTTCCCACCAGTCAGATTTCCTAATTGGAAATTCAGGTGAGCCTTTCCAATCAGGAGTTCAGAATCCCAGTTTTCATTGTACACTATAACAGTAGTATTATACAGTTAATTATCACTTCTATTAATTCACGTGTATGTGTGTGTATTATTAGTGTAGTAGTGTCCATCTGTGTACGTTTTATAGTGTTAAGTAAACAGAATGCAGCATAACACCTCTTTTGTGTTGATGAGGAGCAGAAAGAGTTAAAGAGCCTTTTACTGAGAATAGTTAAACAGAGAAATGACTAATTTCCCCTGCAAGAGGATATATAAAGTAGAACTTCACTTAAACCATATCTTGGCTGATTGACCACATCTGGGCTGAGGGGAACATTTTGAAAGGAGCTATTCCTGTAAAAGCTTATGCACATTAACACAGCAATTAAAACATTAAAACTGCTGTATAAAAGAATCACTTCCACTATAAACACACACACACACACACACATACACTGAGCGACGTGATTTACTCTTCCCAAGAGAAGGGATGTGTCAAAGCAAAACAGCATTTTCATTAAACGACAGGCAAAAGTGCTAGATGCCTTAATGAAATTTTATGTCCCTTTTTTATGCTTCAACTAGAGAGAAATAAACAAGGTGTGTGTCACGCATTAATTCATCCCCAGGGAAACTCATAAAACATAAAATTAGCATGGAGCTCCAGGCCAAATTTCATGATGTACCTTTACTCATACGCTTAAAAACCAGACTGTGAAAAGCTCTTCTGGGCAAAATGCAGGGCTATAAACGTAACCTTCATAGCTTTTGAAAAGATTATGTAACTTCAACAATAAATATAGTGATTTAAAACTCTAAACTACAAATTGTTATTGTGTGTGTGTGTGTATGTGTTCACATCAAGCTCCAATAGTAAACACATATACATATTTAGGAACCATTTAATTTTTCCCATTGATGGACATTAGGGTCCCTATTTTAGCAATCTTTGCAAAGACAGGTTTAGGGGCGTGTCCTAGGTCTTTGGTATGGTGTGGGCACACAAAACATGCCTTGTGCAGCTCGAAACACACAAAAGGCATGTACTAATTCTCTTAATTATTAATAGGTGTGTTTTGGGCATATTGTGAAATAAACCAATCAGAGTGTGCCAGTAGTCATTCCCTTTAAGAGCCAGACGCTCTGTCCTTACTCATATTAAGTTTATTTAACTGAACTGAATCTGTAGCCTTGCTCTGAACTCTCTGAGCGGCATTTTAGAGCGCTGGATGTGTTTTTAATTAATGAATAAATATATTTATATTTTCATAAATGTGATCTGGTGATAAGAAACGTTCGCAAACCTATAGATTTATAGATCTGTGTATTTTTTTAAGTTTTTAATAATTACCAGTCAGCACGAGACGAGTGCGGTGGCAATGTGCTTTGATGTTTAAAAAAAAAAAAATTCAGTTAAATATTATGCCAAAAGTTATGGAATACCAGTATGTAGATTAATCATGAAGTGTTACCTCAGGAAACCGCATGAGATCATCCCTACATTCCCCAGTGTTTTGATTATCTTGTTTTTTGCCTCTTCGACTTTTTTCTGTGTGATGGTTTTTACTCTGGATTCCACATGTCTGTCTTACACCATGTACTTCTTCAAGCCAATCATCCACTCTAATGTCACCTCATTGAACAACTAACTTCTGTAATGTTCACCTAAAAAGATTATACAGCAGGAACAGCTCTGCCATCTTTACATTTTACATTTTTCAGAAAGAGGTTATTGAAGGTTGAGCTGCTTCTGAACTGTTCCTCAGCCATTTCTCATTTTGACCAGCATAACTGGTCGTGAAATCAGAATAAAGGCAGAAAAAGAGAGAAAATATGCATTAGAAAGGTATTTATTGCTGTTTAAATTATACTGAATGGGATATTGGGTCGTCCAGGCTTCCCTGTTGGTACACACACGTAGTGAAATTACTACTTTCAGAAAGTAATTCATTATTGAATTAGAGTTTAGTTATTAGTAAGTCATACTTTTTTAAGCAACAACAGATTGTTTTCATTAGCAAGCATTAGCTCTCCCCTGGCGCTTGCACCACACTACAGTTATATTAATAGAGCATAAATAATATTTGATTATATAAAAAAAAAACTGCAACCCTGTAAATGTGATTTATCCCCAGGCAATATACAGCTCTACGAAAAAATTAAAAGACCACTTGAATTTCTAAATCAGTTTCTCTGATTTTGAAATGAGAAATGGCTGAAATAACAAAAAAGATGCGGAGCTCTCAGACCTCAAATAATGCAAAGAAATCACGTTTTAAAAAGTTCAGAAATCAATATTTGATGGAATAACCCTGGTTTTTAATCACAGTTTTCGTGCAACTTGGCATGTTCTCCTCCACCAGTCTTACACACTGCTTTTGGATAACGTTATGCCACTCCTGGTGCAAAAATTCAAGCAGTTCATCCATTTCACTTGTGTTCATGCATCTTTCTCTTGATTATATTCCAGAGGCTTTCCATTTGGTAAAATCACACCATGCCTAATGTGAGATGTGGGCTAGTAAGAGGGGAATAGAACTCATGACACTGAGTTGGGAATCAGTGGACAGGTGTCTCTGGAATGAAGGTGCTCCATCCAGTCGTTTTGGGTTAATTTGGGTAGTTGAAAATGAGGTGGGCTGGTGATCATCCAACATCTTGACATTAACACTCGTGTCCCTGAATGCTATACAATCCTCACAGCAGTGCTCCAAAATCTCGTAGAAGGCCTTCCTTGGACAGTAGACTCCAACAAAAAGGCAAAATAAACTTTTTTTCTTAATTCTCAATTTGGAAAGAAACTATGAATGAGCAGACGTCCCAATACTTTTTTCCATATAGTTTATCTCTAATGCCACCCAAATCATCCTGTAGTAACTCACCCTCTCCCAGCACTGGTGGCGTTTAGTGATAAGTGGGGGTCCTGGCAGTCAGAGGGGAATTGGACATGACTAAATTGGGGAGAAAATGGGTTTAAAATAAAAAAGAAAAAGAAAAAGTGACTTGTTTGTTTGTCTGCCAAGCTTATCTCTCTCTCACACACACAAACACACACACACACACACACACACACACACACACACACACACACACACTTGGCAATAGCGTAATACGTTATAGTCAGTAATGCAGATTGGCACTTTCAGACTTAACGCGCCAACTTAAATGAACCCAATTAAATGCAACTGTCTAGAATGTTATGTATACTGGATACAGATGTTATCTAGAAGAAAAGTGTGTGTCTGTGTGTGTATGTGTGTGTGTGTGTGTGTGTGTGTACGCTTGTGTCAGCACATGAATTAGCACTGCTTGGGAGAGAGTTGGCAGGTTGTGTGTGTTTGGGTGTGTGTGGACCAGGGTGTGTGTGTGTGTGTGATGAGGTGAGTCAGGGTCAGATAGTAATGGGACCTGACTTTGACAGGTGATGTCATGTCACCCTCTCTCCGCCCCCAGTGTGGTTGCCAAGGGAGACGGTGAGCAGCGGAGAGGAGAGAGAAGTGGCCAATCCGAGCGCAGTGCTGAAAGCTCGGGGACACAGAGAGGAAGAAAAGGAGGAAGCAGGAAGCTAGAGACCCCAAGGATGAGTCATCACAGTCACACACACTCAGACACACACACACACACACTCACACACTGACAGAGTGCAGTTAAACACTGTAGACATTTCCTAAATAAAAGGTATTCACACACACACACACACACACACACACACACACATACACAGAGGAGCAAACACAAGAAACTAAGTGACCTTTAAAAATAAAGTATTCTGTCAGCAACTTTACCACTGGCTTCATAAGACATTTACATTTACATTTACAGTAACAAGAGCAACTTGCAATTGAATCATCTTACCTGGACAGAATAATGCAGATATGTACCAAATATTTGGCAACCAAATATTTTCTACAAGAAATGGCAAAAAAAATTACCAAATAATAACTCATTTATTTTGGTCACATTGCAGTATTGCAGTGTTTTCTCTAGAATTTCTTTCAGCAGCAGCAGCTGCAACACTAGATTCCAAGACACAAAACGGAGCCAAAAATCAGACAGGAGCGTTTCCTAGATCCACAGGCCAGAGTGACTTCTTGCAGTCATCAACTCAGCGAGTAATCTAGCTAAGAAAACAAGTTAACCTCACCAGCCCAGCCAAGACCAGCTACTATGACTGTTAGCATTGCAGTCAACTGTTAGCTAGCTAATCATCAGCCCAGCTGAGGCCGATTTCTGTGCCTGTATGTCTCATTTCTTATTAAAACACCTCTGTAGGATTTGTGATTATGACCTCAGGATACTTTAGAAACATCTAGAGCGTCCATACATATATAGTTTAATTTAGCACAAGCCTCTCCACAAGAATTTAGAGGTAGCGCTCATAGCTTTGGTGTGCAGCTCCGAATAAGGGCATGTTTACAACCACAAAATGAATGCAAAAAAAAATACTTTACGCAATGCTGTTAGGGATGCACGATATTGGAAAAATATTACACTGCAAATGTTCTTTTTTTGACGATATATATCGCGATATTAAACAATGCAGGGCCACCAGCCGCGCCTTCACCCGCACTGTCTCGCGTCCGGACCGATCAAGAGCTGAGTCAGCGCCGAGCACCTAAAATCTGAGGAAAACAGCAAAACAGTAAAAAACGCTCTTATTTACCTTTTTAAAAGGTAAATAAGAGCGTTTTTTTCTGGGATTAAAAGCATGAATTCAGCTGTAACTGGAAATATCTGCGCAAAACTGTGCTGGGCTGAGGCGCACAGCTTTCGCCACATGCGTTTACAAGCACGTGCCCAACCATGTGGATGGAGGCCATGCGGTTACCCCGTGTTTAGTCCTGCGATGTGACTACTGCGCATGTGTACATTGTGATGACGATGCTTACACAATATATCGTGCAGCCCTAATTAGAACTGTCACCAAACTAAGTCTCTTTACTTATATTTGAAAGATGATGTAAACCTGATAAACACTTTAGATAGCCATTCAGATGTTTCTAGTTTCTATTTAGACCTAACGTCTACCAAATGCTCAGCATAAATCACACCTTATATCTCGCATTTACATCCTTAACCAGCTTACAAGGCCGGCAATGCTTTCTAAGGACTAACTGACATCTCTGAGCGCATATGTGGATTGGAGCTATTGTCCTCAGACTTTAGAATGGTCTCCCCAAAGATCAGTGTCACCTTTCCTCCTTTACTCTTTTAAGCCTTATCTTAAGACGCTAATCTTTTATTAACACTTTCACCTTTTTTTGCTTGAATTGTATATGCAAAGTAATCCTGAGTGTGAGAGAGGCTGTAGAAATGAAAGAAAGTGTATTACATTATTCATCAGTAGAAGAGCTACAGTCTGACTGTAAATGTACAATCAGCATGGCAGAATTACAAGGAAGCTGTTTCTAATAAAGTGGCCAGTGACTGAGTATGAACATTGAACCCTGCACTACATAGTAGATTGTCTTGAAAAGCTGCAACTGGCTTCCACATGACACTTCCACCCTCAGTGGACAGCACAGTGGTTGGTAATGATCAAGGAGGAAGGCTTTTTACACACATCTCACAGGTCAATGCAGCATCTTTTACCTTACATGCAACATGGCAAAAGTCATGAGACATAATACAGCTCTGGAAAAATTATGAGATCACTTCAATTTCTGAATCAGTTTACCTGATTTTGCTATTTATAGGTATATGTTTGAAAACATGCACAGCTTTTAGACCCTCAATAATGCAAAGAAATCAAGTTCATATTCATTAGGTTATGGCATGTCCTCCTCCACCAGTCTTACACACTGCTTTTGGATAACCTTATGCCACTCCTGGTACAAAAATTTAAGCAGTTCCGCTTAGTTTGATGGATTGTGATCATCTATCTTCCTCTTAATTATGATATTAAATAATCTAGAGGTTTTCAATTTGCTAAAATCAAATAAACTCGCCATTTTTAAGTGGTCTCTTATTTTTTTGACTACCAGGTGTAAACAGGGAGTAAGTACAGTAGAAACAGAAGACAGAATTACAGATGGAGTGAATAGAGGACAGAGAATGAGTGGAGGCTGCTGCAGAACTCCATCTTAATGCAGAAAGGGAAACAGAGACTGGCACTGGGGAGCTTTAGTCAGCACCAATTAACTCCCCGATTGGCATTTTTGAAGTCGAGGCGACAGAAGTGACCTTCACAATGGAGATTAGGTGTGATAACTACAAGTGTTGGAAACTCACAACTTCACAGACTTTAAAAGAGTAGCTGTTTTCTTCCTATTAGCACAGCTACAGAAAACAGCATGTCACCACAGCACTGCTAAGACTTTTTTCCCCAGGCCACTAACAGAAAAATAGTCACATGATCAAATTAAATAAACTGATGTAATATTACACCAGCAAGTTGTAAATATGTATATCTTTACCTTAAGGTTTCTCAAGACTGGTCTTAGAGGCACCCTACTCAGCACATTTACTGCCTTCCCTTCTCTGAACCCACCTGATTCAATTTAACAGCTCATTATCAATCCTCTCAGTGGCACAAGGGGTGTGTTAAAACAGGAAATCCCTAAAAAAATAAATTTAAAAACACTGCCCTGTTTTGAGGTGTAAAGGGATTATTTATGGCCCTGGGTTCACAATTTGTAACCCCCATCTGGCAACATGTGGCATGGCAATTGAGCAACAATAAAATTGATTAGTTTTTGGTAACTTCATGTAAATGGATTATGACGCGGTTAAGCGACATATCAAACTGACTCCAAAAAGTTATTCAGACCAATCATTGAGTTGCGATAAATATTACAGGAGTTGAGCCAACCATTCATTGTATTGTACTGAAAAAGACAAAGACATACATGAAGTGTTAGGACATACAGTTTACAACACAAACACAGAAAATAGAAACCTCCCCTCCCTTACAACCATCTTTACACCCCTTTCTGGGAGAGACAGAACGTTCTATAGCAATCCATACATGATGTAACCTTCTCCTTATTTCTGCGTAACCATACAAAACGTGACCAAAAGGTTGAGGTAATCTTGTTGAGGTGTCCTGTTCTCTTAAAAGAGGAAGTGAAAAGTCTGGAACAGGATGCTCAAATTAGAGAAAGTATCTATAAGTCTTCTTGTTCAAATCATACATACATTTGGTTTGAGCACAGTAAAGTATATTTATCTTACAAAACAGTGTTCAATGAAACTAATTGTTTTAAATGGGGTTAATAGTTTCAATTTCCCTCACATCATAGACACAGAGGTTGAGGTGCTTGGCTTCTGCTCTCTGAACTTCATTCCTGTTCTCACTAGTATGGTTCTGAGAAGTTGATAAACACAGTTTCTTATGTGCCTGTTTTATATGATGAGAAAATCAAGAAGGTGGAAGAAACTAGTACAAAGTTCAATAGGTAGCTTTCTAGATTACCTTGCTAATTGCCCAGGCCCATACATATCCATATTTGACAATATGAGGGCCCTACATATTTAAAGCGCAAGGCTATAAATATGTATTTCAATTTCATTTGGTTATTTGTCATAAAATCATATATTTTGCTTGGAAAAAAAATCCTCCATAAAGTGTTATTTGGTGAGATCCCACAGAACAAGGATCATCAATTGTGGTACTGGAGGGCCGCTGGAGTCCAGAGCAATCTGCCTGCTCAGACACACCTGAATCCTCAACTCATCAGTTAATTAGAAGGCTTTACTGAATAAGCCTGAGGAGAGGAATTCCCAAAACTCTTCTCCTGGATCACAATTGATGACCCCTGCCAGTGAGGAAACACTCCTGGTTCCCTAAACAGTCTTCTATCTGATGGTTGAACCTGTAGTGTACATGAGATGTGTGAGTGCGAAGAACCGAACAGACTGCTTTCAAGATAGAATACTGTTATTTTAATGGTATGCATTTTTTAGGGTTTCAAAATTGAAGACAATATTACAATTTAGCACATTCCTACTTTACACTGATGAGTCAAACCACTCTAACCACTAGGGCTGCACGATACTGAAAAAATTAGATATCGCATTGTTATTTTTTTTATATGCGATATTTATCGCAATATTAAACAATGCAGGACCCGTGACATCACCAGCCCCGCCCCCACCCGCGCACTTTCTCAGAAATCAGAGATCAGGACCGACCGAGAGATGAGTCAGCGCTTTAGAGTCCGCCAAGCATTCAAAACCTGAGGAAAACAGCAAAACAACTATAATCAAGCTTTTTAAAGGGTAAATAAGAGCCTTTTTTCTGGGATTAAAAGCGTGAATTCTGCTGTAACTGGAAATATCTGCACAAAACTGTGGCAGAACTGGGGTGCATAGCTTTGGGCAGGCTATGCGGTTACCTCGTGTTTACGCCCACATCCTCTCCCCCTCGCTTCCCCTCCCCCTTGCCCTTCTCAGCAGCAGCCAGAGACAGCGCTGCTCACTCAGAGCACTGTTTATCGACTTCTTGAGTCAAGAATCAAAACATTGCAACATGACTTGTTTGATTTACTTGCCTTAAGTGACATCGCACGTCCTGCGATGGGACTATTGCGCATGCGCACTTCGCGATGACGATCCTTAAACGATATATTATGCAGCCCTAATAACCACCTAAGCCCAATATGATGTTGTCTCTTTATGTGTCTACAAAAGTTTACTCTGCTAGACCACTTAAGGTGGTACCAGTGTTATCTGGCACCAACACATTTCAGCAGATTGTATTAGTCTTGTAATTTGCGAGTTGGAACCACTGCAGCCTCCTGAAGGTTTGGCCCAGACAGGATAATTAATGTTATTTGCTTTATCTGTGTACTGTCCAGAAAAGTAACAATCGTGATGCACCCTGACTAATTACATTGTAATGCAGATACTTTCTAAAAAAAAAACAAAAAAACAATGCAGTGATTATATGTAAATTCACATCAGAAGCACTAGATCAAAGCAAACTTGACACAGTTTTGGGTTCATCTACGTGTGAGTGTTTCTCTAGAACCTATTTTGAGCTGAAGCCTGCAACCACATGGTGAACAATTAATTACACGCCACGCTGCAGCGCATCTTTATATCTCCCTCCTTCCTGCGCTGCTTTTACTTCAGAGCAGGGAAATGATTCGAGTGCTTGACGTCACGCGTGGCGTGCTATTCCAGAGAGCAACAGCCATTTTTGGACACACTTCTTCTGTGTGAATCAACACCCATAGGATGATGTTTTTTTTTTTTTTCTAATAAGGTTCCATCTATTCAACCAGCCTGAATAACACTGACGCAGGAGCAGAGTCTTGTTGTCTACGTTGTTTCTTATATATCGATTTAAAGGCCCTTCTTATACAACACTGTCTTGTTTTTTTTTTTATCCGTATTTTCTGTAGGTGGGCTTACGTTCCATAAAAAAACATATTCATAATTTATATTTACATAAGCATTGTTCATCCCTTCTTGATTCCTGAAACAGGTGGTATGAGGATCTATGCCCTTATGAAAAAAATATGGGTCAACGACAAAATAAATGATTTAAAATGCCTGGAACACACTATATGGACAAATGTGTTGGGACACGCTTGTTTTTTGTAAAAAAAAAAAAAAAAGTGCTCTGGTGTTTCTGTATAGCCCTGCTTTAGTTCACTGGATTAGTGGTCTCTTTCTCATCAATATTTGTACATGCAAACATATCACCTCTGATTGGCTAACAGCACTGCAGCAGAAAACAAGACCTGCCTTCCCCCCACAGACAATTTTACAGCTCTAAAACTCAAAAGACAAAATGTTCTCAGAGATGCAGCCTTAGTTATAGCGATATAGCACTAAGTAGTAGGTAAAGTTAACCCTTAAACTTCACTTAATGTCAGATTCTCATCATCGCTCGGCCTCATGAGGGTATTACTCACACATATACAATTCAACAGAGGAAGCACCTTAGAAGCACCTAGAAGCACCTTAAAGAAGACAATATAGACACTGGGAGAACATAAAATACTTTTTATCACACAAATAGACTGACCTGTCACATGTCATAGAACAGGAACTAGTATCATGTCCCATCACTATTGTTGTGTTCCACGAAAACTGCACTAACCTGTGGTTTATGCGATTGTGGGTGGTAATGCCTTCTATGACATATACCTGCTTCACACATGACACTGTGGATTGAGTGTGAATGTTTAATAGAACATACCACACATCTGGAACCAAACATTAATTTACATGCTGATTTCCCATGACTTCTCATGACATCTCACATGGCTTGACAGGGTGAATTTAACCAGACATTTTTTGTAAGAAAAAAAAAAAATAACACTTTTTTTTATACATTTAAAAAGGGTAACTGACCTTGGCATTGAATAATGAAGGTCACATGGGGTCTTATTCATAATGCAGTTTACTGCCCACTATTTCTTAAAGGAATATCAAAATAAAAGCTCTTTTGTTGCATAAAATATTGTAATCATATGTTATTTTAAACAGAATTTAGTTTAGTTACTTAATCGTTATATTGGTTGAACAGCTGCACAACATACTATTACACACTATAAGCTGATAAGTTACCAAACTGTTCTAAATGACGGTCAACCTAAAGACTAATTAGTGTGAACGGACAAGGCTAATCTGCTGAAAGCTGAAGAGAGAGCTGTATAAATCTGATGAGTTGGAAGCAGGCCTTTTATGCATATATTGCTTGAATAGAGTGGGGAGGGAATGCGCCATTTGAAGATCTGCGCATATAAATTGAGTAATTATGATTATTATGATGATAATGATATATTACACATATTCCAAAATACCTGGGGAATAAATATGGCTTCTGATCTGTTCATATCAAAAAATATATTTCTATACAAGCTCAAACACACAAAAACCAATATATTCTGACACAGCAAGCATTCTATCAACGGCTGTTCATTTCAGTTCATATACAGTACTGGCTTGCAGTGTGTGCAGTGTATGTATGTATGTGTTCGTAGGACCACAGGGAGGGGCTGCTACAATAATCTGCACAACAGTGCCCCCTTCAGGATGCCAGCATCATCTGTCAATTCTAATCCAATATACCTTTCCTATCTGAGCACAAAATGAGGAATTCAGGAGCAGTACCTGGCAACCTTACTCACAGACGTGATTCACCGATCCTCACAGATGTGTAAATAATGAACATTATGACTAGAGTAACAGCCAGATGTGTGTGAGTAAGCTGATTAGCTGCATTCCTCCAGATAAACAATTTTTTTACAGACACATTCCAGCATTTCAAAAAACACAAGAACAGATGATTTTGGCTGCATGAAATTTTTCTATAACAATTTTGTACATTTGCTGCTAACCCTATGCCACAGGATGGCCCACAGTACAGAATAATCTGACTGATTTTGAGGCTGATTTACTCAACAATTGCAAAAAGATAAACAATGATCTTCTTTACAGATGATTTTGTAAGTGTGTAGTGGTTATAATCCAAAATAATCAAAAATCAAAAATAGGAAATATATAAGATTTATGACTCAGTATCCTGTAGTGTGGGGTGGATTCTGATTCGTTGGTGGCTAACGCAACTCTGACTTCATATACAGGTGGATCTCAAAAAACGTCACTGATCATCAGTAAATTTTGCATTTAATTTGGAAATTAAGGGATCAGAGTCTGGAGGAAGAGTGGAGAGAAACACAGTCCAAGCTGCTTGAGGTCTGGTGTGAAGTTTCCACAATCAGTGATGGTTTGGAGAGACATGTCATCTGCTGGTGTTGATCCACTGTGTTCTAAAGTCAGTGAAGTGTTTTCCCACAAAGTCTTACAGCACTTCATGCTTCCCTCTGCTGACACCTTTTATGGAGATGTGGATTTCATTTTCCAACAGGACTCGGTACACTGCCCACACTGCCAAAAGTACCAATTGGTCTTAGATAATATTCCAATTTTCTGAGACACTGATTTTTGGGTTTTTATTGGCTGTAAGCCATAATCAATAAAAAACAATATAAGCTTAAAAAACAATAAATGCTTAAAATAGATCACTCTGTGTGTAATACATCTATATAATATATGAGTTCCACATTTTGAACTGAACTACTGAAATAAAGTAACTTTTCAATGATATTCCATTTTTTTAAGATCTACCTGTAGATGTATATAGAGTGGATTTAAATTAATTTAACTTCACACTTGGTATTTAAAATGAGTGATTTAAGTACACAGTATACATATAGATACCTTTAGCTGTATTCCTTTACTTATCTCTACAATCTAAATAGCTATGCATGTACGTATGTATGTACCCATGTTTGTATTTGCCTCGTGTTCATGTTGCAGTACCTCTGTGTCACGGGTGCCAAACACAGAACAGACAAGCGGTGATACCAAACTGATACCAAACACACTATTTATTAAATAAGGGGTCAGGCATATAAGAATAGTCAGGGACAGGCACGGTCAAATAACAAAATGAAGGTATAAACAAACAACATACCAGAGTGAGCAGGCAATGAGGTCATACACAGAATATCCACAATTGGGCAAGAAGGACAAGGCAAAGGGATGTTCAAAAATACAAAAATAGGTTGATATCAAAACAGCTAACAACAAACAAAGGGCTAGGCAGAGAAAGAGAAAGAGTAGACGAGGAGGCAAAAAAATGAATGAAAAAAAGGTAAAATAACAAAAGAAACACAAGGTATAAGAGCTACAGAATGAAACAGATTCAATACCAGACAAGGAAAAAGTAAAATCAGGGTTTTTTATATTCGTTAGTCCAGGTTTGAGCAATCTCATTAGCACAGCGAGCCAGAACGTTGATACGTCACATGATGTCCAAAGGAAAGAGCACAGATGCATCTTGGGAAATAGAGTCTTTAGAGTGAATACACATCAGGACTGACAATATGAATCATGTTGACATATTTTTCTTTGACTTTTTTAAATAGAAAGCACCCACAACTAGCACAACAATGGTTTCGCTGTCAACTGCCACGTTTGTTCACAAAAAACAAGGTTTGGCAAGGTTTTGAGTATCGAAGGCGTCAGCTGGGCACGCATAATCTTAAAGTGTGTGGTGTTTAACTCAGGGCAGATTGTGTAGTGTGGCGTTGTTTGATGACAAACAACAACAGACAGAAAACATCTGTGAAAAATATCTGTATGTGTTGAGTTTCAACATTGATAAAGATAAAAAAAAGAATAATAATCTTGTAGCGTAAACCAGGCATTAGCTGAACCTTGAACATTAGTGCCAAGCCTTCAGTTCAGGCCAAAAACTCTGAATAAATGAGAAACAATAACCCACCTAAAAAAAATATGCTAGGACAAATTTTTCCTGCCAGTTCAAATGCAGAATTATGTATTTTAGTGCTAAGCTACCAGTACTGCATTTGCATGTTTCATAGCTGTTCTACATGAAACCAATACATTTAAAGATTATAATAAAATGTTTTTGGTTTATTAATAAAAGCAGATTTTGCAGGTCAGTGGTGAACAGGCATTTTGTTTACATTTATAATCAATAATAACAGTTTTCCATAGTTACATTTTCATTTAAGGGTTTGATTTGCAGTGGTGGGTGAAGAGGGACACGTGTAAATGGAAACCCAGCTAATGACTTTTCCACAGAGCAGTGGCTACTGTTTTCCCATCTCTAAAAAAACTAATTGTGGTTACATCAAATCTTAAAATAATACTGACACTTGTTTTCACACAGTCAATTAAACTGTCTAGTTCTAAATCCACAATATATGTTTTGCATGCAAATGCACACACAAAAATATTTTTAATAGTGACCATGAAAAATGCCAACTAATCACTAAGGCTGCACTGAAAAAAAAAACCTTGTCTAAAGGATGCAATCTCTTCTTCCTCTCCTCTCTTCTCTCCTGCCCCTTCGCTCTCTCTTTCTCCCTCTCTCATCTCTTCCTCTCTCACTGGTTTTGTCATATTCTCTCTTTTTGATATTCTGTGTGGTGTGTGCTTTGTCAGATCACATGTGGAGGTTCGGAATGCGTAATGACAGAACTGATCCAGAGGGAAAGAACACTGGAGAAAAGGAGCAAGAGACACACAGAAAGGTAAAACAAGATAGACACACCTTTAGGACACACACAGAGAGTATCACAACAACTTCAACCCTCAAAATCTTACCAACCATCTTATAATTCTTAAGCTTAGTCTTGGACTGAGATATTTCAAGAGGGTTTCATCTTTAAAACAACAGCTCTGGAAATAAGAATGAGATAAAAATAAGAGACCACTGAAAAAAAGTGACCTGCTTGAATTTTTGCACCAGGAGTGGCATAAAATTATCCAAAAGCAGTGTGTAAGACTGGTGGAGGAGAACATGTCAAGATGCATGAAAACTGTGATTAAAAACCAGGGTTATTCCATCAAATATTGATTTCTGAACTTATAAAACTTCATGAATATGAACTTTTTTTTCTTTGCATTATTTGAGGTCTGAACGCTCTACACCTTTTTTCATTTCAGCCATTTCTTATTTTCTGCAAATAAATGCTTTAATTGACAATATTTTCTTTTTGGAATTTGGGAGAAATGTCCAAAGTTTATAGAACAAAACCAAAATCTTTATTTAACTAAAACATATACATATAAATAACAAAATCAGAGAAACTGATTCAGAAACTGAAGTGGTCTCTTAATTTTTTTTCCAGGGCTTTATGTCTAAATGTAAGCATATAAGCAAACGCTCAATCTAAAATCATACAAAAACTCTGGCACCACTATGGATACTTTCGAAAAGGTGGTAACTAGTATAGTAAATGTGGAATTGGAATTTGTGTGATACTTATATCATTATATAGAAGCCTGCTAAACATGACTGAGTGAGTGAGAGTGACAGTGGGTGGTGTATGCATTTGTGGGACTGAAACAGATGTGCAAATAATACACAGTATTACTAAACTGGCAGCCAGATGTGCCAGTTGACACGGTGTGTGTTATTAATGTAAAGCATTAAAAACTACCTCAGTATTAAAAGCACACCCTTGTGGGGAGGCCTGCTAACTGTAAGTGAAGTAGTGATTGAGCAAGTGAGTGTAAGACAGACAAGCCAGATTTACAAAAGTGTCATTAAAAATATATATTTTTTTATATATTGGTATTTTTAATAAAAAATAATTCTTTACTCTGGATTAGCATCACACCTAAGTCCTTAAGTCCTAATCAGGACTTAAGGGGAGGTGGGATAAAGTAATTATTGTTGGATACTTTAATTGATTTCTTTAATACTGTCTGAATGTGCCATGTCCTATAAAAAAGTCCTGCAAAATAAAAAAAAATGACCTCTGATTCTATTAATCCACAGTTAAATACAGTGGAAAAGGAGTACAGAGGCATGCAAAGACATGTTGACTTTTTTCTCAGCACACATAAAGTTTTTAAAATTTGTCAAAGTTTGCAATTTAGAAAATTGAATGCTTGTGACATCAACCTAATTTACTTTTCAACAAAATTCAGCGCCTTTTCCACATTACAGAATCCATGTCAAACTGACATCTGATGCTCGATTAAAGAAATCGAGATACCTATACCTATAAACCTTTAGCGTTAAGTGCAGGATAAATCATCTCATCCATCTTCAGTCACTGCTCTCCTCCGGCAAAATTCACTCAATGCTCATCTTCAAAGATGGAGAAACTTTTCAAAGAAACTCTCTAAGCAGCCACAATAGAGACGAGAGGGCAGAGGTTCTGAGTTCTGTAAGCGTGTGTGTGTGTGTGTGTGTGTGTGTGTGCAACCTGTGCATGCGAGTATATGAGAATGATCCTTAAGGAACTATTTTATCTCGTTTCTGCAGGTCTGGAAAAGAGCTTGGAATCCAAAACAGCAGATTTAGCCCAGCCCACATCAAAGCTCTGAGTCACAGCACTCAGCGATGATCCACCGCTGGCTATAGGCAGCCCAGTGGGAGCGCTTCATCACGCAGCATTAGCCAAATTTCAATTTTACAGCAGCAGGTGCAGCAAAACATTGCATATTTTATTGACAGAAATAAACACACTCAGACTCTTCTGCTTCCAGGAGAAAAAAAAAAAACTTCATGTTCAACAGTAATCACACAACCTGCCTCTACTGCCGTCAGTACAATTACAATTACCTATGAGTCACATTGACTCATATTTTTCCTATAATAAATATTAACCCAATATAACTTCCACAAAATATATGTCCAAATGTTTGTGGACACCCCTATTTCTAATAACTGCATTCAGGTACTTTAAGTTGCACCTGTTGCCACCCATTAACACAAATGTGCACATTCACACAGACACAGCTTGCCCAGTCCCTGTAGAGACTTACTGCCAACAGAAAAAGACTCTCTGAAGAAGCTAAACATGATGGTGGGGGGTGCAGCTACATATGAACATAAGGGGTGGGCGATATGGCCCTAAAATAATTTCACGATATTTCATGGTGTTATCGCGATAACGATACTCTTGGCGATATGAAAAAATAATTAAAAATACACTACTGCAACAAAACAAAACTTACATGTTATTATTGTATACGATATGATATTGCACAACTCTAACTGAGATATTTAAAAAATACAAGAATTTCTCCATATATATATATATATATATATATATATATATATATATATATATATATATATATCCAGGATTAAAGTAAAATAAATTATACTGGACAGATATAATCTGTCTCTAGTAGATATTTAATAGGAAATGAGAAATGTGTGAATTTTTCTTTTGCTTAAAACAGCAAGAAAGTAGAACCCTGAGTGATATGGCACGATATTTCAAGGTATAATATCGTTCACGATATTCAAAAATGTTGGCGATATTATCGCGTACGATACGATATGGCACACCTCTAATGAACATTCTTGCTATTTTCACTGGGTGCAATCCAATCCTCACAGCAATGCTCTTTACAGGACTGTAGAGGAAATTATTCCAACAAAAGTAGGATAAACTATTTTTAATACTCTTGATTTTGGAAGAAAATTCTAATATATGCAGAAATTAATGATCAATTTATTATAATTAAAACTGCTAACATTTAGAGAAAAATTACTAGGCCCTCTGGTAAAAACAAAGACACTGATGGCACTAACTAATGATTATTAATAGTGTTTATGAAGTATTTGAATATGTTTGCGGTTGTAATGTTACAAAATATGGAATAAGTTCAAGGGGTATGAATACTTTTGCAAGCCACTGTATATACACTAGGATTTGTGTTATTGTGTCCTGTGTCATTTTATACCATGTTACTACAACAGTGTGAGAACTAAAATAATCTAAAAAATATATATATTTATTTTCATGTCAGTATGATGCAACTCACTTTTTCACTTTTCCAACATACCAAAGCTGATTCCTGCCCCTCCTTTACACGTACTGGTGAATAAAGAGATTCTGATTGTGACTGTGAACAGCCTGTGCTGTGCTGGACGTGTGCTTGTTAAAGTCTTCAGCATAGTCTTCTCGAGTCAGATTGCTTTTCCTTGGCTTGTCAGTTCATTTCGTTTTGGAAGGAGTAGAAGGTCCACAACAGCCCTCTCAGCCTGCAACCTCCCGGCTGAAAAGCACTCGTGCTGAAAGTGTTGAACCCCTTCGTCTGTGGGGGCAGACATCCTTTCAGTCCGGCTCTCTCAAATCACCCTACACTTCACATTGGAGCATGTGGGCTAAATCTCTGCTTATCTCTCATCGCCTAGCTGAGCGTGGCTAACGGGAGAAAGCTATTATTTCAGAGTGGTCCGCTCGGGCTGCCTGCAATCGTGCAGACGAGCAGTACTTGGGTCAAAATCAAATCTACACAATTTTCCCCCATTATACCAAAATGTAGTCAGAGGAGATGGGAAGTAAAGTGCAACATTTAGGCTTTTAAATAAATTTTACTTTCACATTTTAATAAAATTTAAATCTGGCAGTTTATGGCACATCATGTCAGACTCTTATGATTAATGGACCAATTGAAATGCTCCAAAATGATTAATAAAATCATTTTATACATTTTACAATTTTAGAAAGCACAGCAGTAATGTATTATTGCAATTTATTGTTACAAGAATGTGTTATTATATTAATATGTATATTTAAAGAAAAGGGGACAAAAATCATGTCACATTACATTCACATGTCCCATGGAAGCTACAGAGAACGCTGCATTGACCTGTGGGTAATGCAAGTGGTGGCTCCTACATTATATGTGGCTGTGATTTGAGTCACGTGACACTGCATACTGATAAATATGAAATGCTCACACAACTTCAGAAATGGAATGTCATATCTATCAAGATCACACCTCACAATTTATACAGATGTGGGCATTCTCAAGCACCTCCTGAGGTTATATTTTATGATCTATTTACAAACTGCTATCCAAAGGTTTTAGAATGTCATTGTCATACATACAAATGCATATTACACAGTTCTCACAAGTGCTATCCTTCCTGCTTCATCAGAGTTACATAGTGCAGTTACCAGTTTGTTGACACCAAAGTAACAATGATAAATACACTATTCTCTGTATTACAGTTCAGTGAAGACAATTATTTTGAAGTTGTTCTTTAATGTAAAATGCTAGGGGTGTGACAAGACACTAATATCACGAGAAGAGACGAGACGAGACACGATACTGGGTTCACGAGAACGAGACGAGATTTAAAAATATTTTTTTTAGGAAAATGTCAAAAATGAAAAATGGCTTGAAAATTAGAGTTAACTTGTTAACTTGTGTTATGATTAAGTGCTATATCACGCTTTAGTAACGCCCAGCGCACTCGGCGTGACTTTAGTTTCCGCCCGTTCTCGGGCTCCCTATCTCTTTATAAAGGCATTTTTTCACGTCTGCGTCCCAATTCAACAGCCGGAGCAGCGGGACCGCTACCCTGAGAACACGGGTTCGATCCTGCGTGGGGAGCGATGTGTTTATTTTATTTTTTTTTCCTTACCGCGTCTGCACAGATCTGATTGACTGAAGAGAGCGTTTGTTTTTTTCTTCCCGCGAGACGAGAAATATCGTCATGTTTTAATCTCGTCACACCCCTATAAAATGCTACATAATTTTGCTTTAAAATGTGTGAAATAAACAATCAGGAACACAGGGACTGAAAAAAATATATATAGTAGATGTTTAGGAGCAGTGGTCCTTGAAACATTCACAGGACAATACAGCAACATTTACATCAAATAAGGAACTATATCTGATTTCCATAAGATTCTTAAGAACTGTCGGATGATCCCTACCTCAACTCATCCATAACTCATCAACTCATCCCCAAATCATCAACTCATCCCAACTCATCACCTCATAAACACTTCCCCAACTCATCAACTCATCAACTCATCCCAACTCATCACCTCATAAACTCATAAACTCATCGACTCAGCCTCAACTCATCAAGTCATCCTCAACTCATCAACTCTTTCCCATCTCATCAACTCATCCCCAACTAATCAACTCATCCTCAACTCATCAGCTCTTCCCCTACTCATCACCTCATCCCCAACTCATTAACTTATCCACATCTCATCAACTCTTCCCCATCTCATCGCCTCATGCCCAATTTATCAACTTATCCCCAATTCATCAACTCATCCCCAACTCATAAACTCATCCCTATCTCATCAACTCATCCCCAACTTATCAAATCCTACCCAACTTTTCAATTAATTCCCAACTCATCCCCAACTCATCATCTCATCAATTTCTCCCCATTTCATTCTCAAGTCATCCCCTCATCCCCAACTTATCAACTCATCCACAACTTATCAACTCTTCCTCATCTCGGCAATCATCCTCATTTCATCAACTCAACCCCAACTCATCCAAACTTATCAGCTTATCCCCATCTCATCAACTCATCCCAAAAGTACTGGATGTTGCTCTATCATAACTTTAGAGAAGAAAAAAGCTCCATAGCTCAGTAACAGGAGGGACTATACCCCTGTAGTTATACCTGGTTTAAACATTGTGCCAGTCGGTGCATATTTATCTGCTTATGTTTATCCATCTCTCCTATTGACAATACTTCTCTACAAGAATAGACTGTACGCTGTGGATGTACATTTGTGATAAAATTTGGTGCAAATTAAAGAAGATTAATGCATTTATTATAGGGGTGTCCTCATACATTAGGATATATGGTGTAGCTATAAAGACTAGTTTAAATGCACACACACGTATCTACCAAATGGCTTGGCTGTATTTCTTCATTTATTTCCAGCAGTCGCAGCACGTCAAGGCCGTTTGGCTGCAGAAAGAATAATCTGTCTCAGAGACCGCTTGCTCAACCTGCTTATAGGCTGTTGTTTTGTTTTTATGCGTTTGCCGGAAGGGGGGAGCAAAGACAGGTCTGTATTAATAGGTTTCAAGCGAGAGAACAGAGAGAGGGAGAAAGGAAAGAGTATCACTTGAGGTCAGTCTCGAGGGACACGCGTTTCATTTCCAAGCCATTTGACACAATCACTGCGTGAAATCTGCCGGGTGTGTGACATGATGCAGCAAATTACTCGGCTTGCGCGCATGCGTTCGCATACACCATATAAACACATGCACACACACACACGACACACTTCTCCTTTAGCATGTACATCAGACATCCACAGACACACCAATTACATCCTAAACCATTGGCCTCAGGCCTGTGTACAAGCACTCTCACCCACACCCACACACCCCCTTCCCTCAGATTGTCCTACAGCACATTTACACATCGCCATATGCAAATTATGGGAAAAACACATAAAGGTAGCTCATAAGCCATAGCCCTTTCTACTCAGACTTTCAATAATTCACTTAAATTAACCTTAAAGCTCATTTTTAAAATACACAGATTGAAAAGTGCAGTGCCATGTGCTCTTATAACACAGGAGGAAGACCAAAACTGCATTTTTGCTTTATTTAGACTTAGTTTATGAATATATTTATGCTTATAGGTGTGGTGGTCTGGAAGTGAGGTGTGTTAAGGTAAATTTCTGGTGTGTTTCTATATCTTGATGCACCACTGACTAATTAAAACCCTGACAATAGTCAACAGTCAGCCACCCAATCATATCTCAGCCATGCAAGTATTGCCGTGCAGATGCCCTCGCATGTACACGTACACCCCCACACCTTACACACACACAAATACACAGATGCAGCATGCAAATCCAACTTTTACATTAACAATAAACAGAATAAAAAATAAAATAACATTGCTGTTCCCTTTAATGAGCTGCTTGCGTAAAGCAATAAGCTGTTAAGATCTCAACTCGCCGAAGCCAGAATGCACCTGCCTCTTAAAGGGAATGACGACTGGCACAATGATTTCACAGGTTTATTTCACATTAAGGCCAAAACACACCCATGAATAATAAGAGAATTAGTACATGCCTTGTGCGTGTTTCGAGGCGGGCATGGCGTATTTTTTGCATCCTAACAATACCAAAGACCAGAGACACAGGACACGCCCTAAATCCAACAGCGTGATGCACAATTGACCGGTGCACTATAGATCGCTAAAATAGGGTCCTTAAAGTTAAATAACTTGCAATAGTAAAGAAAATAAGAAACAAAAAGATCTATCTATAGTTTTTTTCATTGGAAGGGCTGAATTATACTTCTTTTCCAATCAGTCAGAGCATGACTTGGATATGACTTAGTCTGTGCTTTTGGAAGACTCTGAAAACTTTGTTGACTGTGTAACTTTGCTGTATTGTACTAGTACTTATAAACAGGCAGGTGTGCAAGGGCTAGAGTCAACCCTGTATCATCCGCCTTATTTTCCATGGTGGCAAGGAGGGGGCAACTTTGTGTACTTTGTGTTAGAACTTTCAGTGTGACAGCAGACTACAACCACAGTAATAATACAGATATAAAATGAACATTATATAATATGCTCAGTTAGAGGGTGTCCCAATAATTAGAGGAAAATGGGACTTTCACTTTAAGTGAACAGTAATGTGGGGCACCGTATAACTGACATCTACGTCAAGTGCTGTGCTGTGCAGGGTAGGACTCTGGTTAATTAGCCTCTGTGGTATGCTGTCAGCTGTTATAGTTAGCTGTACAGGCAGCAACATGTGAGGTCCTGTATTATTAAGGTATAATATATACTGTAGACTTTCCCCTCTGCTTATGGAAGCTACAGTAATATAGGCTGGTAGGACTTGTCAGCCTCACTGTACCAATGTCTCTGGAACATAATTGCATCCTAGATGGCCTTCTAACCTGTATCCTGCCATCCTTTAAATGAAATTCTAGCTGTGCTACTGCTGTATCTGTGTGTTCATGCATGTACACAGCATATTCCCAAAACTGATGACGCTACTTTACTGTGTACACACCTAGGCAAAACATGTAGACATTATTGTATATATGATATTTTGTGTTCTTACAATAACAGCAGATATAAGAGACTCATTTATATACCATCTAATTGTGTAATATATGACACTTAAATTCACTAGCTCAGTATTTAATATTGGCAGGTATATGTACACACAATTACAAGTATATGGTACCATGCAAAAGTTTGGACACCATCTCATCCAATTTTGAAGCTCTCAAACTATGAATATATGTGAAAAATAAAAAAAATAAAAAAGTTTGGCCTCAACAATCACCTGACCAAAGTCAAATAAAAAACTAGAATGGGTTGGATTACACAGCACTTCTGGGAACTTCTTCAAGGCTATAGAAAATCCATTACATTCTACCTCCTGAAGCTGACTGAGAGAATGCCAGGAGTGGGCAAATCTGTTATTAAAGCAAAATGTGCTACTTTATCAAATACAGCTCTGGAAAAAATAAGAGACCACTTCAGTTTCAATGAACATTGTTGTTTTATTCTATAAACTACAAACACCATTTCTCCCAAATTCCAAATAAAAATATTGTCATTTAGAGCATTTATTTGCAGAAAATGAGAAATGGCTGAACAAACAAAAGAAGAGCTTTCAGTCCTCAAATAATGCAAAGAAAACAAGTTCATATTTATGAAGTTTAAATAGTTCAGAAATCAATATTTGGTGTTATAATCCTGGTTTTTAATCACAGTTTTCATGCATCTTTGTATGTTCTCCTCCCCCAGTCTTACACACTGCTTTTGGGTAACTTTATGCCACTCCTGGTGCAAAAATTCAAGCAGTTCAGCTTGGTTTGATGGCTTGTGATCATCCATCTTCCTCTTGATTATATTCCAGAGATTTTCAATTTGGTAAAATCAAAGAAACTCATCATTTTTAAGTGGTCTCTTGTTTTTGTTCCAGAGCTAAATATTTTGGTTAGTTTGACACTATTTTCCTTACCATGCAATTTCATATGTGTTCCTTCATAGTTAAAGTATTTTCAATATTAATCTACAATGTAAAGAATAAAACACAGAAAAGGTGTGTCTCAAACACACACACACACACACACACACACACACACACACACAAACACATGTAGCCATCTAACCAAAAAGGCATCACATATGTCTTTCCAGATAAGGCCAATGTCTGGACACCAATAGCATCATCCTAATAGCTATGCTTAAAGACTCTGGCTGATTTGAATGGTGAAAAGCTTTGTTACACACCAGCAGTTAGCAAAGATAAACACTACAATATTTGAATAAGAAAGAAATGCTGCTAAACTTGTCTCAGGTGTCAACACAAGCCACTGTAACCATTTACTCCCATCTTTGCCTGAAGTCAATAATGTATTCATAGCAGTAACACATTCTGGCCACAAAATAAACACATGATGTATTTTTCTCAGGTTAAACCTAAATATAAATCTTGTGTGAGCCCTGGGTTCTCTGATGTATCACATCATTCACACTGGCTGGTTTACTGAGGAGATATATACACACCATCATACAGAAAGAGAGACATATTGTAGCACAGTGTGGAATAATTTGGGCAAAAAGTGGCAGTCTATGTAGGCCACGGCATACTTTTAAATGATCCTAAAGAAGCCTAGAAGTAAAGGCCTAGAATTTTCAAACAGATCTTCAGGTTCTGACTTCTTAGTGCAACAGCTATGTGGGGCCCAACAGGCAGACTAGTAACTGGAAAATACATGTGTAGACTACTGTTAAAAGTATAAGTTCTATGAGAAACATTTTTTTCTAACAGTGTTTTCTTGAATGTTCCTTTACACTTTTAAACTGGAGCACACCTAACAAATCCTCAAGGAACTTATTGCAGTAGTGTCAGGTGCGGGTGCAGGGAGGACGCGGAGGCGGACGCAAATGCAAACAAAATGGGATTTATTAACGAAAACAAATACTAAATACACAGGGATTTACTGAAAACAGGACTGAGGAAACTGGGGAAAACATAGAGCACTGACAGACGATAAACGTACAAGGATCGACACCGGGGAAATGGAACACGGACCTTAAATAGAGGTGCACACACACAGGGAACAGGAAACACCTGGAACGAAGGGGCGGAGCTACAAATGAACACTGGTGAGTGGAAAAACACTGGGAATGAAACACAGACCTGAGAATAACACAGACATAAGAAGCAGACAGACTAAAGACCTGACAAGTAGCCTAAATTTAGTTTATGAATAGAATGTTTATTCAGTTGTTGGATTATTGAAAATAATGTACTAGTTCAGTTATTCATTATTAATATTTCAGTTTATTATTAATAACAGTTTAAAGTTAATCTGTTAGTATGTACAATTTAAGATAAAAAATGAAAAAATAAGAGACCATTTAAAAATATTGAGTTTCTTTAATTTCACCAAATTAAAAACCTCTGAAATATAATCACGAGGAAGATGAATGATCACAAGCCATCAAACCAATATGAACTGCTTGAAGTTTTGCACCAGGAGTAGCATAAAGTTATCCAAAAGCAGTGTGTAAGACTGGTGGAGAGAACATGCCAAGATGCATGAAAACTGTAATTAAAAACCAGGGTTATTCCACCAAATATATTTCAATATATTTCTCATTTTCTGCAAACAAATGCTCTAAATGACAATATTTGTATTTGGAATTAGGGAGAAATGTTGTCCGTAGTTTATAGAATAAAACAACAATGGGCTGTGAAAGAGGCTGTGGAAGGCACAAGAGAGGGAGGGGTGAGTTTTAGTTTGGGTGCTTGAGAAGGAGAGATGGCCTCAGCCCAGTAATCTTAAAAAAGCATGTGGAAAGAGGGTCTTCAGTGGTCCTTTGGTAAAGACAGTAGTTTTATATCTATGTCTAATGCTTTGCCAGCATTGCCTCCGTAGAGTTTGACCACCAATGAGTAGTTTGGAGAGGTGATGAAAAAGATAGTTACAGCACTATTACTCATTTAGACTCAAAGTATTTCTTTATAAATAAGGTGTATTTGTCTATAGTTCCAAATATGTCATGTTACCATACTTGGCTGAAAGTCGATCCAAAAAGTACTGCTTAGCTGCTCTAATTTAAACTTGTACTGTACCCTTTTTTGAAGTACCTGTCTAGTCAAAGTCCCAATTATATATGATTATATATATATATATGTTCTGTTTCTGTTCATAACTGTTCTATTAAAAATCCTGACAGTTCACATACAGCTGCCTAGTCTTCCTTTGTGGACGGACAGACACACACACACACACCCAACAGAGAGAGGAAAATGGAGTGACTGGAGTGGAAAAGAAAGAAAAAAATCACGATAACTGATGCATCCGACATCTGCAGAGGAGAGGATACATGTAGACAGACCAACAGATAGATAGACAGACAGACAGACGGATAGATAGATAGAAAGGCAGACATACCATCTGATACATAGACAGGCATACAGACACACACGAGATACATGAGTAGAAAAACAGACAGACAAACCAACTGACAGATAGACTGATAAATAAATTAACTGATAGAAAAATAGACAGATAAATAGGTAGACAGTTTGTCAGATATGCCAATTGGCAGATACATAAGCATACAGACAGACCAACAGATTAAAGAGAAGGACCAGAGAGGAGAAACATAGGAGGTAGGAGGACAAATACAAGGAGAAAAGTGAGAATGAACGTGAGAAAGGAAGAGAAAAATTTAAAGGAGAAAAAGACAGGCAGACAAATAATATATGTGATTGACAGCTAAATCTGATTCTTGCAAAACTCCTGAAATGACAGACTCACTTATACAACTGCATGGAAATTTTCAGCGGGAGAAAGATCCAATTTGTGAAAAGGCTGACAGTAAACATTTCACTGATCTGAAAGCAGAGCAGACAGAGGAGAGGGGACTGGGTGCGGATATCCATGGCACAGCTTAGCCAGTCACCCTTCAGCTAACAAGGATCGATATATGGATTTTTCTTTATTTCTGCACTGTTCCATTTCCTTTTCCTGGAGATATTCAATCTTATGACGAAAGCAGAAGATTTATAGGCCTCAGTGTCATCAGGACTACAAGAAAAAAAGAAGCTGCTGGATAAACTTTAGCTTTTTAACCCTTGTGTGCTGTTCGGGTCTGTGGGACCCGTTTTCATTGTTCATCAAATGATACTAAAAATATATTTTTTCTAACTCAAACTCATTGGCATTGGCTCATTTTTTGTGAAAAACATATATCAAAACACATTTTCGATAAACACACACTGTACACCCCCCCCCCCTCCCCAACCATTTATATTACATACTGTATGTTTGGCCAAGGGCTAATAAACATTGCTTCATTTGTAAATTTGAAACTAAACAAATTTTCTACTCATATCTTGAGTAATTCATTTTCTTTTACATTTTATTAAAAAAACTGATAAAACAAGGGTTGCAATTTTTTGAAAGAAATGTAACATAAGAAAGGTAAAGGGCAAATAGTAACCATGTAAGCTGTTTATATTATTGTATATATTATTATTTAGGTGAAGCAAGCATGTGTAAAGCACTTTAATGTAAAATTGCTTAATTTTGCTGAATTAAATACATGTAACAAAGTAAACGAGTAACAAAAATATGAACACCACACAAGGGTTAAAACAGAATAGCAAGCAGCTTCCCATACTACGCTATTTATCCTTTATCATACTCCAATAACATTACAGCAATAAAGATACCACATAAATACAGACGAACTGGGAGAGCAGGCACATTATGTCCCGTGAGAGGACAATTAGCAGGCGGGGGTAAATACTGGTGGTGATTAGCCTTCATGCTAATGCTACTTTTACTAATACTTGAGAGTAAAACAGCTTACATGCCAGCAGAAATACTGTATACCAATCCTTTACATTCAGATATAAGACATGAGGGGACCGTTCAGGCCCAGAACACAGGATTAAAATCTGTCTCTGAATAAACACATTACATGTGATATTACTGGGTCACAGCACACAGTGCAGTACTACATGGACTGCTTTCAGAAACACTGAGATTGTTCATGCAGAGAGCTGACCTAATTTCTCACTATGTCACTTACCTATAATGACCATCCAAAGGTCATTATATGTACTGACTATAGGGCTGCTGATATGACTAAAAAAAGAGAGAGAAAAATAGCAATATGATACAATACAATATAATGAAAACCTATATCAAAATAAATGATTAAAATAAAGGTATTTATTAAATAAAACAAACATTTAACAGTGAATCTAAGTAATATGTTCTTTTAAATTAATAATAGATTAAAGACAAAAGAAAATTGGTGGTGTTTTTCTGACTCAACAAACTGCACAGAATTAAGTTGTCTAAGTTGCTGAAATATGGTGAAAATCATATTGGTCTTTTAATTTCGATGTTTATTACATTTATTACATTTATTAAATTAAGCCCACAACACCTCCAGAAGCCTCAAAACAGTTAGGTCTGGAATTCTAACATCATACAAGCATTGTGATGTAATAAAAAATAAGATGCCACTTAAAAATGATGAGTTTCTTTGATTTTCCCAAATTGAAAACCTCTGGAATATAATCAAGGGGAAGATGGATGATCACAAGCCATCAAACCAAGCTGAACTGCTTGAATTTTTGCACCAGGAGTGGCATAAAGTTCCAAAAGCAGTGTGTAAGACTGGTGGAGGAGAACATGCCAAGATACAGGAAAGATGATTAAAAACCAAACGGGATATTCCACCAGATATAGATTTCTGAACTCTTAAAACTCTTTACTGTGCATTATTTGAGTTCTGAAAGCTCTGCATCTTTTTTTGTTATTTCAGTCATTTCTCATTTTTTGCAAATAAATGCTCTAAATTACAATATTTTTATTTGGAATTTGGGAGAAATGTTGTCCATAGTTTATAGAATAAAACAACAATGTTCATTTTACTCAAACATATACCTATAAATAGCAAAATCTGAAATTAAATAATCTAGCTGTTAATGTGGAACATGACGAAAGCCTTTACTAAAGGAAGTTTAATTTCATGCGAAACCTGAAAAAAATAGTAGGTTGAAACTTCTGAATCTGACACTATACTGTCAGTAAATAAATATATAGTGCCCCACTTTGTAAGCATGTAATGTGTAAAAGGCCAGTCACGTTATAACAAGAGCAAACTACAATTTCTATCATAAACATTTCTAATTTGATCTTCTCTGCATCAGTAAAGTTCTTTTTCCCAGACTAATCTGCAAAATAGTTTTTGATAGGTGTATTGACAAGTAAATAAGCAATTTGGTTAGCATAACACTCAACTTAATTTGGTTTGCATGATGCAGACCTGGACACTGAATTCCTGCACAGTTTTTGTGCTCTTCTTTCTCAGCCACACCTGATTTATTTCTCTTGTTAATTGCAAGTGTTTGAGCAAGGGGAAATTAAGAAACTCTACTCTGCTGCATACCAGGCCTCCCCAGTTCCCCACACAGACAGGTTAATATGCAAAAACAGGTTAGGAACTATAAATTGATCACAATCTCATCACACTAAATGGCTTTCATCTTTTATATTACATTTTTATTACAACTTTAGCTGTATATAAACTTTAGCTCTATAAACAAAGAGCCAGTTCATAATACATCTGCCCACCTCAGCTTTGCTCCACACAAAAATAGCAACAAAATCCTACTGAAAAAATGTTATACAAAACGCTACATAAAAACAATCTGGCCATCTGCCACTTTTTCCTGCCATGCACGCTTGACGTGCTTTGTAATAGCATACATACAGTGACCGATTTCCTATCTCAAAGATTTCAGGCTTGCCAGCTCCCATTACTTTGAGAGCTTGAGCGTTTGAGTGTGTTTCTAAGGACTCTTAGTATAATAATCGCAGTCGAAAGTAAGAATATCCTGCCATGATTTTCTCCTCGACCACAGCCATTTGTGGATAATTGTGTAGAATGGGCTGACCTCATGCCTGCTCTTCTGTTTTTCATGTTCCTCCTGCTGGATTTTTTCCTTTGAGAGGGGATTCCCGCTGCATTCTTATGATAATGTTAAAATTAAAAAGAAAAATATTCTGTCTTATTAAAATGAGCAGAAAAAAAAGAAAAAACACCCACTGCATCCATCAGCCACTGGAGAGAAGAGCAGGGCAGTGTGTAATGCACCGTTATGATTCCTAATTGAGTGCAATCAAAGATGCATATATATTCATAATGGCATAAAGGCACATCATTAAATGCAAGGCCTCCACACGTTATCTGGTTCAGTGTACAGTGAGCAGATACGTCGCATATTAATTAAATGAGCAGAATCGTCTGTATGCTTTGTGTTCAGATTAGCCTTGTTAATGGCGGAATAGTCTTTCCTGAAGTGAGGCTGTGCACTGGCAAAAAAAACTGGCATTATTATACATGCAGGGATTGCGATTCAACATATCAAAAAAAAAAATATATAGAAATATATTCGAAGTCACGGGTCACAGACTCTGTAATAAAACAAATAATGAAATATACCACTTTAAATAATACATTTTCCTGATTACTTTCAGTGCACCCTCTCCGCTTCTCTTTGGCCCGTTTTTCTGCGCTATAACTGCGTACTCTCTCCGCTTTTAGAGTTTTTGACCCGTTTTCCTGCGCTACAACTGCACAGTCCCTCCGCTTTTAGACCCTTTAGCCCTTTTTCTGAGCTATAACTGCACACTATCTCCGCTTTTAGACTCTTTGGCCCGTTTTCCGGCGCTATAACTGGGCACTCTCTTCGCTTTTAGACTCTTTGGCTCATTTTTCTGCGCTACAACTGCGCACTCTCTGCGCTTTTAGACTCTTTGGTTTGTTTTCCTGAGCTATAACTTCACTCTCGCCATTTTAGACTCTTTTGCCCGTTTCTGACACCTAGCGTTCAAACTTTGAATCTCACATCATAAAAACCTGCTGAAGTTTTTCAAAGCAGCCAGATGACGGATTTGATTTTAATGACTGAGGCTCATTTAGGGGACAGATTAATTGTTCCAGATATGTTTTAACACATGCAAAATTTCTGATGTAATGTTATACAACACCACTGGTAAACTATCAATTAGGTGGCTAGAGATTTGTGGGATGTACTACTCTAAATAACAGTGAACTGTTATTTATTAATAACAGTATATGTTAATATAATAATAGAAGTTAAAAATAAAGCATCTATAGATAGGGCCTTAAGGAGGTCAGAGGGAAATAATGGGATAGAGGAGTAGAGAAGAGGAAGAAGGAGATGAGGTTAGAATTAGTTAGTTTGTTAGAGGTGTTTGGAGAGTAAGTGCTCTTTGAAGAGCTCTTTCTTCAGGAGTTTGTTAAAGATAGCGAGAGACGCTCCTGATCTGGTAGTGGAAGGTAGTTTGTTCCACCATTGGGGAACTCTGTATGAGAACAGTCTGGATTGCTTTGTGTGAGTGTTTGGTAAAGCGAGGCGACGTTCATTGGAGGAGCGCAGCGGCCGGGAGGTAGCGTAAGCCTTCAGGAGCGAGTGCAGGTAGGAAGGAGCCTGTACTGTCATCACCTTGTAGGCGATTGTAAGAGCTTTGAATTTGATGCGAGCAGCAACCGGTAGCCAGTGGAGCTCAATGAGCAGCGGAGTGACATGTGCCCGTTTTGTTTGGTTGAAGACCAAACGTGCTGCTGCATTCTGAATAATCTGTAGTGGTTTTACTACACAGGCCGGGAGGCCAGTTAGTACGGCATTGCAGTAGTCGAGGCGTGAGATTACCAAAGCTTGTACCAGGAGTTGGGTAGCCTGTTGCGTCAGAAACTGTCGAATTTTTTCGATTTTTCCGATGGATCGAGCAACTGAGGCCACATGGTGCGTAAAGAGAAGCTGGTCATCAACCATGACACCCAGGTTCCTAGCAACCTTTGTCGGTGAGAGAGAGAGAGAGTCGATGGTTATGGCAAAGTTGTGTTGAATAGAAGGTTTTGCTGGTATGACCAGAAGTTCAGTCTTTGAGAGGTTTAGTTGGAGGTGATGTTCCTTCATCCATGCGGATATGTCTGAGAGACACTGTGATATTCGTGCAGAGATTGAGTGATCATCTGGTGAGAACGACAGGTATAGCTGAGTGTCGTCAGCAAAGCAGTGGTAGGAAAAACCATGTGAGCGGATAACCCGACCTAGAGAGGTGGTGTATATTGAGAAGAGAAGAGGTCCCAGTACCGAACCCTGGGGAACCCCAGTGGGTAACGAGTGGGCTGGGGACAGCCGTCCTTGCCATGACACCCTGAACGAGCGCCCAGTGAGGTACGTTCTGAACCATGACAGCGCATTGTATAGTAGTACCATAATGATAAAGATTTGTAATAATGTATCAATTCTGGAAAACACAGTATTGATTTTTAATTAACAGTTAAAGCTGATGTCTGTACGTTTTGGGATTGTCATTTTAAACTGGGCGGGTGTGATGCGGTCTCCTTTCAGAGCTGATGAATCCGATTTCAGGTTATGTTCAGTCTGAGAGAAAGAGAGAGAGAGAGAGCTCAGAGAGAAACTTCACTCTTTCTTTTCTTCGTTTTTACTATGAGTGGATGAGCTACTGAGTTCTGAGTTTCCTCTTCTGAAGTCTCCATTGCTCCACAAGCCGCTCACATTCAGTAAAACTGAGCCGGATCCTCTTTTAGAGGCTCCGGCTCAGTTTTAAAATGAATATATGAGGCTTAGCAGGGATTGTAGTTCCAGCACACTGTGGTTCATTTTGTGTTGTGTTTAAATTCTGACTGCTAGACTGTTTTTTTGTAATCTGTCTTGAGATCCCACTTTTCTGAAACCCATATCCTTATACATATCGTATTGGTTCTTAATTGTATTGTACAAATTCGTATGCTGTTACTCACAAACTTATCTCATCTTATCTCATTGAGTAAAATGACAACCACAGATCAACACTATGACATTCTCCTGGTCATAATGACTGTTTTTACACTTGGAAAAAAAACTGCAATGTGAAAATGCCTTTTGAAGTTTAGGTCAAAAGATACAGAGGTTTGGAGTGTGCTTTAGTAAATGTATCTGGATTTATAGGCATTTCTAATTTAAATACTAAAGATGCAATGATTCCTGACTGAGGGTTTAATGGTACGTTCCCTCCAGCAATAAACTGCTCAGGCATTTCAAAGAACCCTGATTTAAAACTCAGGCTTCATAAATAATTCCAGAATCTTAAATCATACCCGATGCTAATTTCAGCTTATTTACATTTTCTGACAGTTTAGAGGAATATTTATGGGACAGAAGGTAATATCAATTAGGAGGGTCTTTTTTCTCACTTCCCCATTTCGGCAAGCTGCTGGAAACGGAGACAAAATGTTTAACGCGCCATCTGAGAATTGTAAATTAAACTGGTGGGGATTTCTGCAGCGCTACTCCTCAGCCCCTCCCTCCATCGGTCACTTATTGATTTTATAAAGAGAACCAACAAATTTCGCTCAGGCATAGCGAAGAATCCCAGTGGAGTTGGAAATAGGCACACGCTCATACTCACTCGCACATCCGCCATCTGTTCATGTTTACACAAGAGTCCTAAAGACGTGCTCACATTCGGGATCCATCAACGTTTACGACTGGCATCTGTGCGCCTCACCAAAACACGCGAGTATTTATAATGACACTGGCATGTACCGTATGCAACTGCAAACACAGCGCAGACACAAAACTGACCCCACTGTTTACCTGAACGCTGGAAGGACGTTGCCCAGTCATCGGGGAATTCACTTTGTACTGAATCTCCTCCCACACAGAGAGAATAAACGAGAATAAAAACAAGAAAAACTAGAACAAAACATATTACATTACATTACATTACACTTGGCAGACGCTTTTGTCCAAAGCGACTTACAAAAGTCAAGTACAAAAGTAATAGGAATTAAGATAAACCATTTTAGATGGGCTTAAAGGAGGTCGAAGGGAAATAAAAGGATAGAGAAGTGAAGGAGGGGAAGAAGGAAATGAGGTTAGAAGTAGTTAGTGTGTTAGAGGTGTTAGGAGAGTAAGTGCTCTTTGAAGAGCTCTGTCTTCAGGAGTTTCTTAAAGATAGAGAGAGATTCTCCTGATCTGGTAGTGGAAGGTAGTTAGTTAGAGGTGTTAGGAGAGTAAGTGATCTTTGAAGAGCTCTGTCTTCAGGAGTTTCTTAAAGATAGAGAGAGATTCTCCTGATCTGGTAGTGGAAGGTAGTTAGTTAGAGGGGTCAGGAGAGTAAGTGATCTTTGAAGAGCTCTGTCTTCAGGAGTTTATTAAAGATAGAGAGAGATTCTCCTGATCTGGTAGTGGAAGGTAGTTTGTTCCACCATTGGGGAACTCTGTATGAGAACAGTCTGGATTGCTTTGTGTGAATGTTTGTTTGGTAAAGCGAGGCGACGTTCATTGGAGGAGCGCAGCGGCCGGGAGGTAGCGTAAGCCTTCAGGAGTGAATGCAGGTAGGAAGGAGCTGTTCTGTCATCACCTTGTAGGCGATTGTAAGAGCTTTGAATTTGATGCGAGCATCAACTGGTAGCCAGTGGAGCTCAATGAGCAGCGGGGTGACATGTGCCCGTTTTGGTTGGTTGAAGACCAGACGTGCTGCTGCAATCTGGATCATTTGGAGTGGTTTTACTACGCAGGCCGGGAGGCCAGTTAGCAGGGCATTGCAGTAGTCGAGGCACGAGATGCTGACTGCCGACTGCCGACGACTACAGACGAAATACTGAGACACAAAGCAAGAGCAATAGAAGAAGAAGAAATCCATTTACATTACATTATATTTATAGCATTTAGCTGACACTCTTATTCAGAGTGACTTATAAGGTTATTCCTCTTGCAAAGGCGGGCTAAAGTGTTAGGAGTCTTGCCCAAGGACTCTTATTGGTGTAGCACAGCATAGTCACCCAGACCTGGATTTGAACCCCAGTCTCCCACATAGTAGCTCACTGGCAGTCGGTGGTGTTATCCACTGCACCACTCCAACCACGAATAGCATCCCTCAAACTAAACAATGAGTGCAACATGTCTATTCAAAAAAAGTGGAGTTATAAATTAACTAATTTTTGGGTGGAGGAACATGTCTGAAACTCTTCTTAAGGCTTATTTATGCTCAACATTAGACACTTGAAATATAGATACAGACATAGCGTATGCATTTGTTTCATCCGTATTTGTGAACACTGTTTAAAAGTTTATGTATACGGACAGAATAGAGCTGCAAAATGGCTCCAGCAAAACAAAATCACCTGACATACAGCTCTGAAAAAAAATTAAAAGACCACTTCAGTTTCTGAATCAGTGTCTCTGATTTTGCTATTTATAGGTTTATGTTTGAGTAAAAGGAACATTGCTGTTTTATTCTATAAACTACAGACAACATTTCTCCCAAATTCCAAATAAAACTATTTCATTTTTAGAGCATTTATTTGCAGAAAATGAGAAATGGCTGAAATAATAAAAATATGAAGAGCTTTCAGACCTCAAATAATGCAAAGAAAACAAGTTTATATTCATAAAATTTTAAGAGTTCAGAAATCAATATTTGGTGGAATAACCCTGTTTAATCACAGTTTTCATGCATCTTGGCATGTTCTCCTCCACCAGTCTTACACACTGCTTTTGGATAACTTTATGCCACTCCTGGTGCAAAAATTCACGCAGTTCAACTTGGTTTGATGGCTTGTGATCATCCATCTTTCTCTTGATTATATTCCAGAGGTTTTCAATTTGGTAAAATCAAAGAAACTTTTTTTAAGTGGTCCCTTTTTTTTCAGAGCTATAAAGTGACAGCGAAGAAGAAATTCAGAAAATATAAATAGCAGAATCTTTTTAAAAAAAGACAAGTGTGTTGTTGTCTCAGGGTCTTAACTCTAGTGGATATATTGCTTAATATTCGTGCCAACTTAAATGACACACAGAAGTATGTGGCTGTTGGCAGTTGCACAATTAGAAACCCATGCATTCATTTTCACATGTAAAGGGAGTTAACATTACATTTACATTCACTACAATATACTTTAAATGCCCATCTCTATCCTCCATGTTAATGCTTTTTAAATTCTCTGCATCACCCAATGACCTCGTTTCCTCTTAATAACTCCTATGATAGTTTATTATTTCTAGCAGTCAGTTAGCTGTGTTACTCAACAGCAAAAATGTGTATTGTTACTGTTTTGTACCAAACTTTAGCAATGTTCTGCTCGGCGTGGTCACATCCACTAAGCCATGCTGAACTATTGACCTGAACTGAATAAAGACAGGAGTGAGGAGTGTGAGAAAGGGGCTGTAAATGTCAGTGATGCAGACTCATATTTGAGGGAGGATCTCTGGCTTTTATTTCCCCAAACCTTCAGCTGCGGTGAATGAGCAGCATGTCCCGTGTGAACAGATTGGCAGTGACAATCAGTTCATTCACACAGACAGCTACACAACTTCCATTTCCTTAATGAGGCCCTCTGTCATTTCTGAAGCAAAGCGGTCGGCTCAGCATAGTGGGTGCTTGTGTGTGTGTGTGTGTCTGACTGCTTATGCTCTTCAAAGAAGCCAGCTGTTCAGCATGAGCACATAGAGCATCTTCTTCACCTGCTTTCACTGACATCTGATTGGCTCCTTGAGCTTGGAAGATGAGGGTATTCACATATTAAGAGTGTGGTTGAGAAAATTAATTTTTTTAGATACAGAACCAGTGATTTCTTACACAAAAAGAGTGAAAATGAGATTCAGAAGTGTGAAAAAGACTAACACAGTAATATGCAGTGAACTCTTTGAACTCAATGAACTCTTTTTTTAAAGGTACAACCTGCTTACTCCACACTGGCTGTACCCTGTTCTCAGGCTGCAAAGTCGCACATCCTGATTCTACAGAGTGAGAGGTGTCCCTGGGTCAATAGGGGCGGTGCTTAATTTAAATTTGTTTAACCAATCCCGAGCCTGCAATTATGACATCACAGCATTTCTCCTGCAGCTCCGTGCTTTGCCTTCATTTTCAGCCTCAGCCGAATCTGGCTAAGCTGCTTTTGCTGTTGGAGGTAAGGAATTTTAAATATTACCTACTTACTTTGAAACTTTCAGCTGAATTTTTATATAGATTTGTTTTAAAAGCGTGGCCTACTTACTGCTAGCTGCTTCCTTAGTTCCAAATCATAATTTCTCCAGATAGTTGCTATTGCTGATATTACCTATATTAGCTAATATTTAGGCTATATTGCCTAATGGTACAGTTCAGTACTTTTTTAATGTAGTTTCACACTGTTAAAACTGTTCTTGGCTATTAATTCACAATATTCTTTCATATAAATAAATTAGCAACATTTTGTAGCTAGAGGATGTAACTAGCTAGCATGGCTAATTAGTTAGCACTTTCTTAGCATACTTAAATACCAGTTGGCTAGCTAGCCCTGCATATTTAGACTTGGGTTCTTAAAGAATATAATGTATATTGTTTACATAAATACATCCTGCTGGTTGTGTTAACCAATGAATGGTTCAATTAGCAACAGCAGTAGCAAATATCTAAATCTATTAGCTTGGCTATCCAGTCCCAGGATCATCATCCAGTCTTAACCTGGGGACATCATGCACTATAGTTAACTCAGGGATTATTTTAATAGTGATTAAATAATGATCTTAGCACAAAGTGTAGTAATACAGTGTGTTAATAGCATTAGTAATAAAAATCATCTGTTAACTGTGATCACATGATTAGTAGGGGTGTCACGATTCTCTAAATCCTCGATTCGATTTTATTTCCGATTTGAGGGTCACGATTCGATTCGATTCTCGATTTTATTTATTTATTTATTTTTACAGCAGAGAGGCCTATGCCTCATCAAATTTAAATAATATATTATTTATTATTATTATTTATTAAGATATATATGTAATGCCATCTAGTGGCTTTTTTGGGAGCAACAGTGTGCACTATTAAAACAGCAACATAAAATAAAAAAATAGGAACAGTCATGTACAAAATAACAGAACAATTAAAGCCTTAACAAACTGAATTCTATCCTACTAGAACAGTTAAACATGAAAAATAAGACTCGGTCTCTGAGAATGACAAGTTTTATATCTTTAACAAAGATATATTATTAACTTTATCTGAGAGAAAGTTTTTTTTTTTTTAATTCAAATGAAGCAACAGGTGTAGTCAATCATAAGTTTAAGATTTTTAGTCAACCTCTATTTAAATGAATAGGATGCACTGTGTTGGTGCTGCGCCATTTGCGTAGCGTGCTGCGCCGTTTGCGTAGCTTAGAAGGAGGGATCGTCAATCGTCTTTTTGACTTCGATGCTCGAGACCATGAACTCATTTCAATCGATTTTGATAAAATATCGAGATCGTGACACCCCTAATGATTAGTATATTATATAGTCCCATGATCATCATCCAGTCTTAACCTGGGGACATCATGCACTATAGTTAACTCAGGGATTATTTTAATAGTGATTAAATAATGATCTTAGTACAAAGTGTAGTAATACAGAGTGTTAATAGCATTAGTAATAAAAATCATCTGTTAACTGTGATCACATGATTAGTATATTATATAGTCCCAGGATCATCATCCAGTCTTAACCTGGGGACTTCATGCACTATAGTTAACTCAGGGATTATTTTAATAGTGATTAAATAATGATCTTAGTACAAAGTGTAGTAATACAGAGTGTTAATAGCATTAGTAATAAAAATCATCTGTTAACTGTGTGATTACATGATTAGTAAATTATATAGTCCCAGGATCATCATCCAGTCTTAACCTGGGGACTTCATGCACTATAGTTAACTCAGGGATTATTTTAATAGTGATTAAATAATGATCTTAGTACAAAGTGTAGTAATACAGAGTGTTAATAGCATTAGTAATAAAAATCATCTGTTAACTGTGTGATTACATGATTAGTATATTATATAGTCCCAGGATCATCATCCAGTCTTAACCTGGGGACATCATGCACTATAGTTAACTCAGGGATTATTTTAATAGTGATTAAATAATGATCTTAGTACAAAGTGTAGTAATACAGAGTGTTAATAGCATTAGTAATAAAAATCATCTGTTAACTGTGATCACATGATTAGTATATTATATAGTCCCAGGATCATCATCCAGTCTTAACCTGGGGACTTCATGCACTATAGTTAACTCAGGGATTATTTTAATAGTGATTAAATAATGATCTTAGTACAAAGTGTAGTAATACAGAGTGTTAATAGCATTAGTAATAAAAATGATCTGTTAACTGTGTGATTACATGATTAGTAGGGGTGTGACGAGATCTCGTGGCACGAGATTAAAATGTGACAATATTTCTCGTCAAGCTTGAACCTGTCTCGCGGGAAGAAAAAAATACAGTTTAGTTCGGCACACACACACGCATTTACACGCACGCACGCCGGCGCACACACACAGACATACATATGGCAAGCCAAATGGGTCAGAATTCGCCTGGGTCTGACGGCGCTTAAAGCGTGCGAAATACTTAAAAAACGCCGTCCAAAACGCCGTGCAGGGCTTACTTTTACGCCTTGGAACAAACGCGAGGCGCCGCCAGGCGTTTAAGAGCGTGTGGCGGCGCCAGGCGCTTACATAACGCCACCACGCGTTTTCATAATGCCTCCAGGCGTTCCATATGCAAAAACGGACAGAATATACATATCCCCTCCTTCTCCAAGCAGTTCAGCCCTCTGACTCTGTCAGGGAACTATATCTCCTGTTAAAATAAAAGCCCCCAAGTGCTTCAAATGTCTGCTGTGTTATTAGATGTGCTAGATTCATGTATTTCTGGCTAAACTGGGCTTTGCAAAATGTAGTCCCTGATTAAAACATAACTTAGTTAACTATATTGCATGATGTCTCCAGGTTAAGACTGGATGATGATCCTGGGACTATATAATATACTAATCATGTAATCACACAGTTAACAGATGATTTTTATTACTAATGCTATTAACACTCTGTATTACTACACTTTGTACTAAGATCATTATTTAATCACTATTAAAATAATCCCTGAGTTAACTATAGTGCATGAAGTCCCCAGGTTAAGACTGGATGATGATCCTGGGACTATATAATATACTAATCATGTGATCACAGTTAACAGATGATTTTTATTACTAATGCTATTAACACTCTGTATTACTACACTTTGTACTAAGATCATTATTTAATCACTATTAAAATAATCCCTGAGTTAACTATAGTGCATGATGTCCCCAGGTTAAGACTGGATGATGATCCTGGGACTATATAATATACTAATCATGTAATCACACAGTTAACAGATGATTTTTATTACTAATGCTATTAACACTCTGTATTACTACACTTTGTACTAAGATCATTATTTAATCACTATTAAAATAATCCCTGAGTTAACTATAGTGCATGAAGTCCCCAGGTTAAGACTGGATGATGATCCTGGGACTATATAATTTACTAATCATGTAATCACACAGTTAACAGATGATTTTTATTACTAATGCTATTAACACTCTGTATTACTACACTTTGTACTAAGATCATTATTTAATCACTATTAAAATAATCCCTGAGATTACAATAGTACATGAAGTCCCCAGGTTAAGACTGGATGATGATCCTGGGACTATATAATATACTAATCATGTGATCACAGTTAACAGATGATTTTTATTACTAATGCTATTAACACTCTGTATTACTACACTTTGTACTAAGATCATTATTTAATCACTATTAAAATAATCCCTGAGTTAACTATAGTGCATGAAGTCCCCAGGTTAAGACTGGATGATGATCCTGGGACTATATAATATACTAATCATGTAATCACACAGTTAACAGATGATTTTTATTACTAATGCTATTAACACTCTGTATTACTACACTTTGTACTAAGATCATTATTTAATCACTATTAAAATAATCCCTGAGTTAACTATAGTGCATGAAGTCCCCAGGTTAAGACTGGATGATGATCCTGGGACTATATAATATACTAATCATGTGATCACAGTTAACAGATGATTTTTATTACTAATGCTATTAACACTCTGTATTACTACACTTTGTACTAAGATCATTATTTAATCACTATTAAAATAATCCCTGAGTTAACTATATTGCATGATGTCTCCAGGTTAAGACTGGATGATGATCCTGGGACTATATAATATACTAATCATGTAATCACACAGTTAACAGATCATTTTTATTACTAATGCTATTAACACTCTGTATTACTACACTTTGTACTAAGATCATTATTTAATCACTATTAAAATAATCCCTGAGTTAACTATAGTGCATGAAGTCCCCAGGTTAAGACTGGATGATGATCCTGGGACTATATAATATACTAATCATGTAATCACACAGTTAACAGATGATTTTTATTACTAATGCTATTAACACTCTGTATTACTACACTTTGTACTAAGATCATTATTTAATCACTATTAAATTAATCCCTGAGTTAACTATAGTGCATGATGTCCCCAGGTTAAGACTGGATGATGATCCTGGGACTATATAATATACTAATCATGTGATCACAGTTAACAGATGATTTTTATTACTAATGCTATTAACACTCTGTATTACTACACTTTGTACTAAGATCATTATTTAATCACTATTAAAATAATCCCTAAGTTAACTATAGTGCATGATGTCCCCAGGTTAAGACTGGATGATGATCATGGGACTATATAATATACTAATGATTAGGGGTGTCACGATCTCGATATTTTATCAAAATCGATTGAAATGAGTTCATGGTCTCGAGCATCGAAGTCAAAAAGACGATTGACGATCCCTCCTTCTAAGCTACGCAAACGGCGCAGCACGCTACGCAAATGGCGCAGCACCAACACAGTGCATCCTATTCATTTAAATAGAGGTTGACTAAAAATCTTAAACTTATGATTGACTACACCTGTTGCTTCATTTGAATTAAAAAAAAAACCTTTCTCTCAGATAAAGTTAATAATATATCTTTGTTAAAGATATAAAACTTGTCATTCTCAGAGACCGAGTCTTATTTTTCATGTTTAACTGTTCTAGTAGGATAGAATTCAGTTTGTTAAGGCTTTAATTGTTCTGTTATTTTGTACATGACTGTTCCTATTTTTTTATTTTATGTTGCTGTTTTAATAGTGCACACTGTTGCTCCCAAAAAAGCCACTAGATGGCATTACATATATATCTTAATAAATAATAATAATAAATAATATATTATTTAAATTTGATGAGGCATAGGCCTCTCTGCTGTAAAAATAAATAAATAAATAAAATCGAGAATCGAATCGAATCGTGACCCTCAAATCGGAAATAAAATCGAATCGAGGATTTAGAGAATCGTGACACCCCTACTAATCATGTGATCACAGTTAACAGATGATTTTTATTACTAATGCTATTAACACACTGTATTACTACACTTTGTGCTAAGATCATTATTTAATCACTATTAAAATAATCCCTGAGTTAACTATAGTGCATGATGTCCCCAGGTTAAGACTGGATGATGATCCTGGGACTATATAATATACTAATCATGTAATCACACAGTTAACAGATGATTTTTATTACTAATGCTATTAACACTCTGTATTACTACACTTTGTACTAAGATCATTATTTAATCACTATTAAAATAATCCCTGAGTTAACTATAGTGCATGATGTCCCCAGGTTAAGACTGGATGATGATCCTGGGACTGGATAGCCAAGCTAATAGATTTAGATATTTGCTACTGCTGTTGCTAATTGAACCATTCATTGGTTAACACAACCAGCAGGATGTATTTATGTAAACAATATACATTATATTCTTTAAGAACCCAAGTCTAAATATGCAGGGCTAGCTAGCCAACTGGTATTTAAGTATGCTAAGAAAGTGCTAACTAATTAGCCATGCTAGCTAGTTACATCCTCTAGCTACAAAATGTTGCTAATTTATTTATATGAAAGAATATTGTGAATTAATAGCCAAGAACAGTTTTAACAGTGTGAAACTACATTAAAAAAGTACTGAACTGTACCATTAGGCAATATAGCCTAAATATTAGCTAATATAGGTAATATCAGCAATAGCAACTATCTGGAGAAATTATGATTTGGAACTAAGGAAGCAGCTAGCAGTAAGTAGGCCACGCTTTTAAAACAAATCTATATAAAAATTCAGCTGAAAGTTTCAAAGTAAGTAGGTAATATTTAAAATTCCTTACCTCCAACAGCAAAAGCAGCTTAGCCAGATTCGGCTGAGGCTGAAAATGAAGGCAAAGCACGGAGCTGCAGGAGAAATGCTGTGATGTCATAATTGCAGGCTCGGGATTGGTTAAACAAATTTAAATTAAGCACCGCCCCTATTGACCCAGGGACACCTCTCACTCTGTAGAATCAGGATGTGCCTGCAAAGTCAATTTACACAGGCAGTAAAATGATATAAAAAGCAGTGAATTGAATTAATGTATATATTTATGTACCCTGATATTCCACTTTTTTTATTTTACATCTCCGTACTTAATAATAAACAGGCATCATGGTAGGATGACGGTTATTATCTGTATCTCACATAATGGATGTAGTGGTATAGATGTCGCAACACAGACATTACGGTATGTTCAGCCTAAATACACAAATGGTGACCAAGTAAGAGCAAGTAAATTAGATGCCATATTAGGCTTAGCTCAAACTAAGTGGTGTCTAAAAAAAAGAGAATTAAAATACATAAAAATCTAGATTTATGCATTTGTTTTAGAGTTTTTATAATTCTGGTCCACAGGCAATGGTCCCCCAAGTGTTAAAAACCAGACATTAATCTGGCCCTCAAATCAATTTTATCATGTATTACTTATTTATTTGTCTTTTCCAACAACATCATGTTAAAACTTTCGACTTTGCCCTCTAGTTAAAATTTCCAGGTCCAACAATAGGCTGTTCAGAAGTTTAAACTAGCCCAAAATCTGTCACACGTTTGAAGCAAATGGCAAAAAAAAAGTTTATGAATTAGTATTTTGTTTCTAAGGGATTTATTTTCAGTATTGCTACTTATATATTTTTATATCCTAGTCAAGAACATTTAAAAGTAACATAATTAGCAAAAAAACTGACTGTTGCTTACTAATTTATGTTCTTGCCCCTCCTGAACTCTCTTCTCTCCTCTTTAACATTTTTTTCATCGCCTTGTGATTTCTTGCTACATTGTGATCTCTCTCTCTCTCTCTCTCTCTCTCTCTCTCTCTCTCTCTCTCTCGCTCTCTCTCTCTCTCTCCCCTTATCTCTCTCTCTTTCTCTATTTCTCTCTCTCTCTTTCCTTTTCACATAGTCTTCCCTTATTGTTATAATCAAGCTAACAGTAAACAAAAGGGCTAGGCAAAAGAGTAGTCGATTAACAAAAAGGGTTGGAAACAAAGGTCAATAAACAAACAAAAACGCGAAGTAGAAGAGTTATGGAAAATAGATTCAATACCAGGCGAGGAGTGAATGAAAACAGGGGCTATATATACTGAGGAGTCCAGGTGTGAGCAATGATTAGAAGCTCGGTGAGCCAGAATGCCGATGTGGCGCGTGATCTGGCATGTCTGGAGGGTTGAGCACAGGTGATTTTAGGGTACTGGAGTCATTCTCGATAAAACTAGAGTCAGTGGCAGGCAGACAGAGAGTGACAGGAGTGAGAAGTGGATGTATAGATTCTATGCATGCTAATGTAAAGGGCACACAGAAGTATGTGGACAGTGCCGGTTAGTTACATTGAATAAAAATAGATGTATTCATTTTAATATTTAAATGAGGTATAAATGAGATGTTACATCCCTCCCTCATAGTCATATATACTTATATATATTTTTTGCCATAGTCATTTTTATAGTTTTTTTGTTCCTTTTTGCAAACATGTTGCTGTTCAATCTAATATCTGCCAGAAACAATTAATCTGATTAGTCATCAAAATAATTAGTATCTTACTTGAATAATAGTATAATCAACTGTGACAGCTCTTATTGATTTTAATATTCATAACAAGATGCAGATTAATAGTCACCCTCAGATGCATCTGTGCATTTATTCACTCCTGCACAGCTTCTATCCATTCCACAGCTTACGACTAGCAGTTTAATAATGAAACAATAAATAACAGCACGGTGAGTCTGCAGGTCTATTTTTGACTATTTCAGGATTTTAGAGCTTTTGAGCGGCAGATTATGCACTTGCACTCCTGCTCGGCTGCTCTGAGCAGAGGTCCCATGCTGCGAGTGAAGAGGCTGACAGCAGGGGTTGAGGGGGGGTCTGACAGAAGCATTGAATCATCAAACATGGAGTAACTCTCCTGACCAAACAAACCAGAAGTGAGACGAGTGTGATGCCTCACAGAGCCACAATACTGAGGCCCTCTAGGTAAAGTCAACCAGAAAGAGAACAGAAAATAAACAAAGCAAATAAAGAAAACAACAATGGAACTCTTAAATATATTTTAAAGAGCTCAACCTGACCAATGCCTATTGAAGGACTTTTGTATATTCCGATACAATAAAGCTTATATCAGCTAGGAAACAACAGATTTACACCCACTGCATTTTTACCTGTATTGACAAAAAAACCCTCTAAATTTAAATCTAAAGTTTAGCTTTCACGTTCTCGTCCTGCTCTGGGTCTCTCCTGTCTGTCTGTTTGTTTCCTGCCCTCCTGTTGGTTTGTTTATTTACTTTTCTCTGCATATGGCGTGTGTTCCTCCTGTGTCTCTGCCTTAAGTGTTTTCACCTGTGTTCATTTGTAACTCTGCCCCCTCGTTACCTGTCCCCAGGTGTTTCCTGTTTCCTGTTCACTCTGTATTTGTAGCCCCTTCGTTTCTGTGTTCGTTTGACGGTTCTTGTGCGTTTTACGTCTGTTAAGTTGTAGATCTGTCTTTGTTTTTTTTAGTCCGAGTGTACTATGTGTTTGTTCTGGTTTCCCTGTCTGTATATTTATCCAGTTTTGTGTTTATTTTGTTTATTTCTATTATTAAATTACTTGCATTTGCATCCGCCTCTGCGTCTTGCTGCACCTGAGAGAAGAACCGACAAGCAAACATAGAAACATAGGGGCAATAAATACAAAAGTGAACAGGAAACAGGAAACACCTGGGGACAGGTAACTAGGGGGCAGGGTTACAAATGAACACAGGTGAAAATACTTAAGGTAGAGACACTGGAGGAACACACACAGGCCACGTGTAGGGGAAGGTAAATAAACAAACAGGAGGGCAGGAAACAAAGAGACAGACAGAAGAGACACAGAACAGGACGAGAACGTGACATTAGCATTAGGAGAGCATTACTTAACAAAAAATAAAAATGTCTATGATGAAGATAACTAGTTCGCTATTTTACAAAAATAATAATTCGAATTTTAGGCATTACACAATTACAAAAAATAATATTAATTAATAATAAAAATAATTCTCAATTTTCTCATGTTTACTGATTACAAATTAGGGCTGCAACAAATTTTGTTTCTGTAATCAGCTAATCTGAAGGTTATTTGCACAAATAGTTGATTATTTGAGTATTATTATTTTTAACATCTCCTCAGTTGCTGCATCCTATTAGCACTCTATCCCTCCCCTTTATGTTCTCTTCCAGAACTTTGTGTAGTGTGAGGCAGTTACTGCACGAATGACTATTTTTTTATAAATCAACACTGTCAGTAATGGCGACTCATTACCATCATTGCTGCTCTATTATAAATGAAGACAGACTATCAAAAAACATGCCCAGTAAATAGTAACTATACCCCATATGCAGTTTTTATTTTAGAAAAAGATAACCCATTCCTTAATTTGGTGGGAAATTGAACAATATAAAAAAACACTACGAAAGCAGGAAACAGTATCAGTATCACATTTTGCATCAGATACATTCTGAAACAGCTTTAGAGAAATGAAGGTTCAGGCTGTGAATGAGCATGCTCAAGGCGACAACGACAAAAAAAAAACTGCCACTAGTTCCAGAAAGCTCCAAATGAAACTGTCAGATACACACAGTTTTAAAATCCGCATTTCTTTCCCCCTTCAGTTTAGCTGTGCCACCTTCCCTCTCACTCTGCAGGAATTGCTTCACACCAACCCTCAAGGCACTTTTTCTTTTTATACAGTACAAACTAACACCACACCAAACACAAACAAATGATTTGTCTATATGATATAATACATTTACCAGCACATTCTTTCTCTCTTTAACTTTTTGAACACTCATACACCAGCAATTAATGCACAGAAAGCTCATAGCACAAAGCAAAGTCACTAGTTTATATATATATATATATATATATATATATTTTTTTTTTTTTTTTTTTAATTGTTCTATTTCTCAAAAAAAAAATGTGAATCACAGATAACTAATCTCAGGCATTGTGTCCAGGATATTATATAATAGTTTTTAGTTTGTCAGTACTGACGCTGTCAGTCTGCCTGCTCTGGACTCTGATGAACTTAGAAACTCCATTTCCCAGCATTCTTGCTCTCAGAACTACAATTACCCATCGGAGCATGTGACGCTACGGTGTTCCGGTTCGCCCAGGTACTGATTGCTCACCTGAACTTCTGAGTATAAATACCCCTCAGTTTCAGCTAGTATTTGCTGTGTATTGAATCTAGGTTCCCTAGCTCTTCTATGACGCGTTTTTCTTTGTGTTCCTGCCTTATTGTTTACCGACCCGTTTCTGTATTTACTGTTTACCTTTACTTACCGCCTTTTGCCTGTCCCAGTTTATTGTTTTGTTGCTCTCTGTTGCCGACCTAGCTTGTTGTTAGACTACTCTTTTGCCTATTCCCTTTCTGCCTGATTTACTGTGTACCGACCCTGCTTTCTCCTGACTCCTGGTATGTTGTTTATCTATGCTGCCTTTATGTTACTGACCCTGCTTGCTTTAGATTATCCTTATATCGTCTCTGTCCAATGAAAAACAAGTCCAAAACAGCAATTTTACAGGAGAGAGAAAAAAACCTTCTAAACTTTCAATGGAAGATGATGTAAAAAGAGTTAATTTCAGGTCATTTTGGAGAGTTTCTATTGGTCCATTTATCAAGAAATTTTGGCACAGTTTATGTGTTCAAATTATGTAGTAATCTAAAAACCGACAAAAATGGAAATACTTGTTTTTCATTGGACAGTGATGATATGCTTATCCCCTTAGTTAATAAACTACCTAAACTGTTTAACCCAATCAGCGGTGTCTCTCCTGGTCCTGGTATTCCTGACAAGTTAATTGACTAAATATGCATTCTCTTTAAAACAGACTTAATGACAAAAAATAAAATAAAGAAAATTAGACTAAAATTTGTCTTTAATTTAAATGTTAAAAGTTTTAATGTATGACTAAATCAATAAATGAAGAAAAAAAATCACTTCTCAACTGTCAACACAGCCAATAAAATGAAAAAAAAAAAAAACATAAAAAATGAACACAGCCAACCAGTTATGCCAATTTAACATGCTTGTTGGTCCAAAGCAGCACTGACATGGATGCACCAGAGCTAATGGTGTGGGACGTGCTGTTCAGCGGCAACAGTCGTCCATCAATGCTCCCTGATGGTCTGACAGCATCTGTTGTCTGACAGGCAACTTACAGTGTATCAGAGCTCTTAGGACTGTTATGGCAGTTAAACTGCTATACCACTGAAGTGCTATACAGTTAGACTCAGTTCTAGTCCATTTCCAGCTCCTGATTTATGTACAAACAAATGCAGTCACACTCAACGTGACTCCAAACTGCAGAAAGAACAGCACTGACTCGTCCCACTTAAAAAAAAAAAAAAAGTGGGATCCAGTCCTATGGGGGAAGGCCACAATGTGCTCACTGCTTGTGTGAATGTCGCATTTCTTTTCTCCTTTCTGTAAGAACAATGTACATGATGCACCGATGCAGTAGGCACTAAAGAAACACAACAGCAGAACCCAACCCTCGTACATCACCCTGACAGCCTGGTGATTAGTTATTCTCAGTGGAGCAGACTGGAATTGTTAAGAGTTGCTGAAAGCGTCAAAAAAGACAAGGAACAATGAAAAAAAAAAGATGAACTTGAATAATATAGTGTTCACTTCAGAAAAAAAAAAGCCTCAATGCCATAAAGCATTTTCCTTCCCATTGGTTTTGAAAGGCGGAGGCTTTATGTCCACCACAGCAGGACAGGGGATAGATGGAAACTTCAAAACACTAAAGCAGTAGCAGAACAGGTCAAAACAATGCATCACAAACACACACACACACACACACACACACACACACTACCGACACATAATAAACTCTTACCTGAGTCGTTCCTCCTCTTTCTTGCGGAGCTTCATGTCTCGCTGGACCACTCTGAGCACATGCTCTGCTTCATCATCAGTCAGTCCAGAGAGGTCCAGCTTCCGCCCCATCACTGCTGGTCAACAATCACAGTCGAGGGAGGCCACAGAAAGGTCAGCAGGCAGGTACGAGTGGTCAAAACACTCAACAGTTGCTGGAGAGAGGGATCCCTGGAGGAGGCAACAACAAAGCCTTCATTATTTACTTGCATCCTGAATATTTCAGAGCCAGTGTTTTAAAGTCAGCATGAATGAAGAAAGATTTTTCTTTGATGCAATGTGTCTCCATGTGGAACATTGTATCACACTGAATATTTCAGGTTGAATCTGTATTTGTAGTGGAAGTCCCTGTTAAGATTGTTAGCTAGACGTCTTCTGAGCTTGTTTATAAACTAGCACATGCTGCTTTAACTCTTGTTCCTTCAATTTAGCTACACTCTAAAAACCAGAGGTATGATATAAGCATTTTTGTACTCAAAGGTAAACTCTTCATAACTGTATTATCAGGTACTAGGTACAATATTGGTCTTTAGAGGATCAGACGTGTTCCCTTTGAAGTACAAAGTCTTTCCTAACAGCAATAAGTACAGATTTGTACCATTTAACCAGCCAAAAGGTATATTCAGTATTCTGCATCACTGTACTGATAAACAATATATATTTTAATTGCACATTTTTTATTTGAAAGCCAGACAATTTTGGATCATCAAGTTCTTGACACATATTCAGTTAATGATAATGTTTATAATATATATATATATATATATATATATATATATATATATATATATATATATATATATATATATATATATATATACATATATATATATAATATTTACTGGCACAACAAATATGGGTACAAAAAAGGACTTTCACTGAAAGGTACTTTTTTGTACCTCAATGTAATGTACAGCCCCAGCGACAAGCTTTGTACTCTTTTAAGTACAAATCTGTACTTACTTTTCTTAGTGTCTAGCTATTATGGTTCTGTTATTGTTTGGATATCAGTACTCCAATATTGTTGGCATTATAAGTATTTGTTTGTAAATATTCTTCATAAAAGAAAGTAGAGATCCATTCAAACATATTCATAACATCTGCTGACCATCAATCAATCATTGTGTGAATAAAGATTCCATTTAAATAAGGATGGGGACTGAGTGATATAATGAGCAAAAACAGCCAATCAGGCAAGACATGATATCTGATATCTGCAGCGAGAGTTATAATCTTATAAGCTAAGATTGGCAACAAAAGGGGCACCGATTGGTCCAGCGGTCTAAAGCGTCTAGAGCCGGCGCTCAGAGGAAGCAAAACTGGCCCTGCTCCCTCCCGGTGGGTAAAATTAAAAGGAGTGCGGTGGTAACAAATGCACCAAACTAAGGAAACCAAAGCAGACATGGGAAAAAACAAACCAGACACCAAACTACAAGTGATCAAACCAGAAGCTCTAACAAACAACTGATTAACTAAAACAAGAAATACTCCTGTTCCTTTAAATTTAGCTAGCTATTGTAATTCTGTTATATTTTGGATATCGGTACTCCAGTAAAGGTGAATATATCTCCGGCCCATAAAGTGTCACTACCATGTAAATGTGAATGTCTCAGTGAAATCTGGCACCCTGGTAAAGTGTCTGCACTGAGTTTTGGGGAGTTAGTACTTGTGGAGGATGCGCATATGGAGGAGGATTTATTCCCATCTTATTTGTCTTTTTCGCTAGATCTATTTTTGTTTGAAATGTCACTCCAAACTGGCTTCCAATTTTATCTTTCCTCAGCCACCCCCCCCACCCCCCTCTCTCTTCCTGTCCTTCACATTTAAAGCAGCTTTCATTCAAATGTCAAGCCGTTGCTGGGCTGAACGATTGTGACAGAAGCGGAAACTGAGATTATTTTTTTTTACTGATATTGTGAAAGCAGCTAATATCTGTGTGAAACACACTTTGTGTATTAAAATAAAGAATAGATTGACATAATGGAGGAGATTCCACTGACTCTCAGAAAGAACTGCGTGCAGAACCTTTCAAAAAACATTTCCCATGAATTTTACATAAGACATCATGCATTAACAAGAAGGGGTGGGCAATATGGCCCAAAAATAATATCACAATATTACATGATATTTTCGCGATAATGACAAAACACTGAATTAAAAAAAATAAAAATCAAGAATACACTATTGCAACAAAATGAAAATTACATTTTATTATTGCATATGATGTGATATTGCGCACCCCTAACTGAGATATTACAAAACACAGTGATGTCAGTGATGATCCACAATGTCATGATACTAATAATGCATCTCCATATATCTAGGATTAAAGTAAAATAAATGATACTAGACAGATATATATGTCTCTAGTAGATATATAATGGGAAATGAGAACAGTGTGTATTTGTCTTTTCTAAAAACAGCAAAAAACCCTGAAGAGTTTAATTAGAGGTGATATGGCACGATATTTCAGGGTATAATATCGTTTACAATAGTCAAATATGTTGGTAATATTATTGCGTACGATACTATATGGCACACCCCTATTAACAAGCATACTGTAAGTATGAATCAGTTTTACACACATGAAACTGGATGTACTATTCAACACCAAGAATGACCTGCAAATCTACAGGGGTTGGACAATGAAACTAAAACACCTGATTTTAGACCACAATAATTTATTGTCCCGACGGACAGTTCTGGTTGAAGCAGGAGAGTTGAGGTGCACATTGAATTCTGTCGTGATTTGGGCAGCCGTGGTTTTATGTTTTTTGGATACAATCTGGGTTAGCACCTGAACATCCCTTTCAGATATCTTCCTCTTGCGTCCACAGTTAATCCTGTTGGATGTGGTTCGTTTTTCCTGGTGGTATGCTGACATTACCCTGGATACCGTGGCTCTTGACACATCACAAAGACTTGCTGTCTTGCAATTTGTCCTCTTTTGAACTCTGGTATGTCACCCATAATGTTGTGTGCATTGCAATATTTTGAGTAAACTGTGCTCTTACCCTGCTAATTGAACCTTCACACTCTGCTCTTACTGGTGCAATGTGCAATTAATGAAGATTGGCCACCAGGCTGCTCCAATTTAGCCATGAAACCTCCCACACTAAAATGACAGGTGTTTCAGTTTCATTGTCCAACCCCTGTATTCCATGCGTATCTCTTTTTAAAAACATGTACATTTATCATTAAAATGTAAGCAAACTACATACAGCTAAATTTAATTTAGGTAACTTATATAGGTAAGTAATTTATTGATTCTTCTGAAATCAAGAGAAAGTTTGTCTTGTTGTTGGAGTATACGTCTTTACTTTCCAGGCCAGGTTTTTCTCTGAGAATTTGATTACACTCTGTTACAGTAGCTTTTTGTGGATATTATATTGGATGATCACCACCCCATCTCATCCCCAACTCCTCAAATTACCCCCAAATGCACCGGGGTAATGGAGTAACATCATTCCAAAGAACACAGTTCTACTACTCCAAAGCTTAATGCTTTATAGTGCACTATTTCTCATAGCATGGAATTAGATCTTTTCTTCCCTACAGCATGGGCCTACAGGTTTTCAGTGACATCCAGTGATATGGTTTATAGAAATGATTGATTATATCAGAATTATTAAGGTATCAGCCTATAATTGCTTTTTTTTTTTTTTGGAAACACCAACACTGGTCACTATTTCAAATTAGTTTTAGGTTATACAGTTATACTGTGGTGTCTAATTTCAAAAGTTAAAAATGTGTATATTGACATTGGCATGTACAATATTCTACATGTATAATTTCAGATATCAGAATCCGCCCAGAATTCCCACATTGATGCATCCCTTATTGTAGTTGTGCTACCATGCCATCATCTGAAATTCACTAGAGGAAAAAAATCGAATTAACATTTTCTCTTAAACTCATTCAATTCCTCTTGACAAAGTCCTGTTTATAATCATGGAGTCATAAGCAATTTTCTTCCTCTTCCTGAAATTGATCTCTTATTAAACAGCCCTCAGATTTTCTTACTTTGATGAAAAAAAAATTCTGTGATGAAAAATATTGACTCACAAGGTGGTTATACAGATCTCACCTCAGTCTCAGTTGAATAACATTGACATCAGAAATGTGTAAGAACGCATTCATTCTTCTATAGCTGTCTTCTTTATCTCAACCTCCTCTATGAGCAGTGTGGCAGCTTGCATCTCTTGTTGGGATTATAGTATTTTTCTTCATAAAAGAAAGTAGAGATCCATTCAAACACATCCAAAACATCTGCTGACCATCAATCATTATGTGAATACAGATGACATTTAAATAAAGATGGGGAATGAGTGATATAATGAGCAAACACAGTCAATCAGGCAATACATAGTTTGATACATGTTTGATATCTTGAGTGTTGGTGTTTATCTTACAGCAAGAGATTATAAACTAAGGGTGCTTTCACACCTGCCTCGTTTGGTCCGGACTTTTGGACTTTTTTAGTTTGGTTCGAACCAAAGTAGCAGGTGTCAGTCTCGCAAGCTTGTAGTGTATAAACAGTATTTAAGCCGGACGACGCGGCACATTATACTTAAAGTCCGCTAACTGCCCTGTACATTGTTTACTTCCATTAAGAGGCGGAGCTAAGACTTGATACTGACAAAGTGGGCTGAGCTGGACGCACTGGACGTCTATCTCCGCCTTCCTGCAAACTGCAGTCAGTACCCTCTCAAAATAACCGGAAAAGCAGGAAAAATGAGCCGTGGATACAGCTGCTTCAGGACAAGCACGTTCGTTTGGCAAATTTGAACTAACCTAGAGTACTGTGCCTGAAGTTGCTGCTGCTGGTATAAAAACCACAATAGCAGCACTACTATAGAGACAAAATGAATAATTTTATTCTTATCCTGGAAAGGCTTCCCGCCGAATGAACCACCCGCTGAATTGTCAACACGCCAACGTCAAACACATTTCCTTCTAAAACCAATCAGCGTCAAGTTAAGGAAAAGGCATCGTTACGTAAGTGATGATGAAAGGATGTAGGAGTATCACACAAAGGTCTTTGGTGTGCTCCCTAAACTGCAGTGTGAAAACAAAAATAAGCTGACCAAATATATACAATGTAGCAAACACATGAACCTTGGTTCTGACCACGGTCCGAACTTTCAAGTGTGAAAACACCCTAAGACTGGCAACAAAAAAAAATATTTAACCTGTTACTTCGACAATCTCATCTATAAATAATCTATAAATAAATTATATAAATAAATAATTATTTTTAAATATAATTTAAGATTTTTTTCCCAATTTGGAAGGCCAATTATCTAATCCCTAACTTCACTACAACAGCTAACAGATGCCTGTGCTGACCAGCATCGTCACATCGGGAGTGATATTGGAAGACGTTATGGGACTTTGGCAGCCATTCCTCAGATCATACATCAGATGCTTACAGATTTAAAGCAGTGAATTTGTTTCGATTTAAAATAAAAATTAGATGGAGTGCGGTGGTAACAAAACCACCAGACTAAGGCAACCTAAGCAGACATGGGAAAAAACAAACTAGACACCAAACTACTACACCAAACTACTAGTATTGGTCAAATCAGAAGCTCTACCAAACAACCGATTATATAAACCAAGAAATAACTCTCAATTTGCAGCAGAGAAAGCTGGCAATACTTCACAAAAGGTTTATATACACATTGATTGATGGAATACAAGTGAACCTAATAAGTAGCCTGAGGAAGATGAGCGGGAAAATAGTTCATGAATGAATGGCTAGGAGCAAGTGATGGTGATATTATAGGGGAATGTGTAGACTTGACAAGTTAGTGTGAGTACCCAGAAGTGTGACATCAGCAGACAAAGACAAAAAGGACCATATTCACCATTCATCTCACATAGACACTAGTGGGCAAAAAACACATTAATACAATGAAGATACAAGCCTGTAGAGGCATAATGTTGGGTTGCAGGGTATATTATTTTAGCTTCTTCATGTGCAGTGTGAGTATGTGCAATGTGTGCCATACACACTCTCTGAGTTGTATACACATGCTGCATATAAAAACTCTTTCCCAACCTCCGTAGTCTGAAGTAGCTTGTAAAAGTAAATATTCAGAAAAACGAGTTGATCAGGAAATACACAGTGTCTACATAAACCCGTGAATTAGTATTCATGGCCTCGCTCAGCTTAACTTGCGAATTGATGACACGCAGGCAGCCGGGCAGTGACACATCTTGTCAGACAGAAGCTAAGAGCGGTAGGAACAACATGGAAGAAGTTCCGGTGTTATTTGTGCAAATAACACATCAGGGCTTCGCCCAGTAATTCAGAGCTAAGGAACAAATGGTTTGAATTTGTCTATGGAACACCACCAGAGAAGTACAATAGAGATATTTAGGTGTGTATGTTTAAAACAGTTCTGTTTACACGAAAAGTAAAAACCCACCCCAGGGTTTTGTTCCAACTTCCCACTCTACTCTGTGTGTAACTATAGGTTTACATAGGATCTCCGGTGGATTTTGCATTTTACGGAGACTCTAAGACTAGGTCAGTGGCTGAACTGCACTTAGCAGGGCATTCATTACACATGTTATAAAGTAACATATGACAGTGCAAAGACTATGATTAGTGTAAAAATTTCTTTATTTTTAAACATTTCTAACTGTTGTCCGTCTCGCTGCCTCACAGTGCTGTTAGCCAATCGGAGGGGATAGTGTTTGCATGTGTGAATATTCATTAGCAGAAGCCAGAATCCCCGCCCACTCCTCCACCGGACTAAAAACCAATTCAGGTTTACAGAAGCTATATTGCTATTTAAAAATTAGCAAAAAACACAGACGTTTTTTTTTTATGAACCAATGTAGGCTAGTTTCAATGCAGACAAATCTCTGAATGACTAACAACTGCTTTTTGGCAATCATTTAAACAAAACCTGCACTGTGGGCCACCAGCATCCCTGCAGACTTCACCACATGGGTGTTTTTCCTTTGTTTTCCCAGTTTCTATCCACTGGCAATGCCTGTGTGATCTCTCTTACTCAGAGGTGAGTGCCCTCCAAAGGATTTCCTAGGGTCTGCTGCAGCACTCATTTGCATTGGCAGTGCCGTTTCCGTCAGGAGCGCTTTATTTTCACACAGCAGGAGCGGCGCTGCCCGGAAAGCTCTGGTTTCATGTTTACGTGGTAAAAGAGCACAAAACTGATATAACCCTCTACCACTCTCTCTCTCTCTCTCTCTCTCTCTCTCTCTCTACAGCACATTCTCACTCTCACTCTCTCTCTCTTGAATATACACGTCGTGCTTAGCAGGATGTAAAGAGCTGTGAAACTGGTCCGGCTGTTGAGATTAAGCTTGTATCCTACAGCTTACCTCACATACAAGCGTGTCATTCAGTGACTCATGCTGTAGATCTTTAGAAGAGCCATACATCCTCATGCAAACAGCCAGCACTTACTGATACACAAATAAGACAACCACATACAGATGACACATAGGTTAGATACACACACAGCGGCATAAATACAGGAATAAGTAAATAGTCAAATGATTTGTACTGATCTCCAAAAGGCATACATTTTTCTTTGCACCATTTTAAGCAACAATAGTTGTGTAGAAATATCTCTATATCTCCCTATATTCAGGATTAAAGTAAAATACTTGATATTGGACAGATATAATCTGTCTCTAGTAGATATATCATGGGAAATAATATAGATCAGTGTGAATTCCTCTTTTTTTTTTAATAGCAAAAAAAGTAATTTCCTCTGTGATAAAAGGTGGCTGATATTTCAGGGTATAATTTTGTTCACAGTTTTCAAAAATGTTGGCGATATTATTTGCATACGAAACGATAAGCCCACCCCTAATCCTTAATATTATATCTTCTATGTAATCCTAGTCCAGGGGTCGACAATAGGCCGATGTGGCCCGCAAGCATGAAACATCTGGCCTGTGAAGTTGTTGGAACTATTTGAACGATAATGGAAGCAATAAAAAATAAAATGCTTCTCTGGTGAGCTTTTGTGTACATTCCTCTCCTGTCTCTCTCTCACGCTTTGCATGACTTTAGTTTCCTCCCATTCTCATTTTTCTGTCTATCCTTGGGCTCCCTCCTTATAAGGGATTTTTCCTGTTCGTGTCCCAATTCACTAGCTGGGGCAGTGGTAGTGTATTGGACCGCGATCCTTACGATACTGGTTAGATCCCCTGTAAGAAGCAGTGTGTTTATTTATTTACTTTTTCCTTTTTTCTTGTGTTTACCTGCTCTGAGAGCAACTGTTCTGAAGTTGGGTTCAACAACCCTCTGGGCTGGAGAGCTGCTAGTCTGTAAAATATCTGGCCCACGACCAAACTTAATTGCCGAACACTGTTCTAGCCCTTAAATACCTAGTTTAACATCTGGTCCTTTTCTGGATTTTGTAGAAGGTCAGTATATTTTTGACTTGACAGTAGAGCTGGGCGATATGGGCCAAAAAAAAAATCTTAGATTTAAAAAAAATAATCCGATTATCCCCTACTAAAATCTCCTAAAAGGCGCTAGAAGTCGCTAAATGACGTCATTGCCTAATTTTCATAATACATGTTTTTGAAGCTGTAAAGGATTAACATTGTGAGAGAGAAAAAAGTGAGTAAAAAACACTCCAAATATGTTAGAAATAATCGCGAGGGAGGGAGAGAGGGGCGGGGCTGCACAGGGGAGCGTCTGGGAGCGTCGATGGTGAAAATTTAAACTCAGAGAAAATCGGTTTTCATAAAAACACATCGTCCTTAACTGTAAATTCAAATTAATCTATAAAATCGATTAATCGCCCAGCTCTACTTGACAGTGAACAAAAACCATCACAACAAATTAGGAGTATTACTGCAGTAATAGAAGGTAATTATCAATAGGGAACGATTAAATTCCAACTAATAGGCGACAGTTAGAAAGCTCTTCACACTCCTCTGGGCCTGTACTGATCTGCTCTTTCTGCCAATAGGGATTAGGTGAGAACACTGAGATTTGCTTCGATGGCTGTTATCTACATCTCAAGGTAGAAATCAGGGCCAGAAAGCAGCTTATAATAGCAGAACTGATGGCAGAGTGGAGTATAACAGCTCATATTGATCCATGTCCTGAGGCCAGCAGCCGAGCACGTGTTGATTGAGGAGCTTACATCCAACTGGAATTTTATAATTTACTCCAAAAAGTCAGTTAACTATTAAAACAGCTGTTTTCATTTCAATATGAAACTCTGCGCCACAGTCTAGTTTGTCTGTCTGTCTGTCTGTCTGTCAGCCTCTAATAGCAGGTGCTCCAGCCTACACAAGAGCAGAATGGATCAGTCTATAGTGCTTCAGAGTAGAGGCTGAAGAGGGAGGCTGATAGGCTCTAATATATGAGAGAAATATGCGCTGCTATAACTAAGCATCCAGAGGAAAGCTATTAGTCAGCCAGAGCTTTTTATAGGCGGGTGAAGTGCAGCTGGGTGGGGGGGCTTTTCATTCAGCTCATGGAGCAGGGATTGGGTAGAAGACGAGTGTGGAGACTGACAGAGACTAAGCATGTGTGTGTGTGTGTGTGTGTGTGTGTCTATAAAGAGAGTGTTAGGCTGTTCATCACAAACATATGGGAATAAATTTAGGAGGAGAAAGAAAGAGTGAGAGAGAAATAACACTGAACAGTAGTGTAGAAAGTATAGTAACGAATGTATAGTAAGGATAGAGAAAAAGAGAGTGCTAAACAATAGCACTAGAGAGAAAGACAGAAAGAAAGAGAGATAATGTAGAACAACAGTTAAAAGTGTTCATGTGGGACTCATGCAGTCTTACCCAGAGCTCACTATGTTTAAATAAAGCAAAAAAAATACCACACTATAAAATACTTATTACACATCAGTAGTCACCAAACAGCAACAGCTATCAGTTCTGAGTGTGTAAATTTACCACTCTGCAAACACACACACACACACAAGCGATTTGAGTGCAGTAACAGATTAATGGTCTGGTCAGCAGATTATAAGATATTTAAAGCTGTAATGTTTAAAATAGTCAAATAAAAAGTTGCTATGAAACTAAACATATGTAATGTTTAGTTTCATAGCAACTTTTTTATTTGACTATTTTAAACATTGCACCTTCTGCAGATATTTAAATATATCTTTTCATAGGACAACATTGACAAAATGATGCTTTGACACAATGAAAATTAGTCTGTGCGCAGCTTATATAACAGTGTAAACTTATTCTTCCCTCAAAATAACTTAATATACAGCCATTAATGTCTAAACCACCGGCAATAAAAGTGATTAGTTCCTGAAGTATCAATATTTTGTGTAGCCACCATTTTTTTTCCAGAACTGCCTTAACTCTCCTGGGCATGGAGTTTATCAGAGCTTCACAGGTTGCTACTAGAAAGCTTTTCCACTACTCCATGATGACATCACGGAGCTTGCAGATATTCCAGACTTTGAGCTCTTCCACCTTCCGCTTGAGGATGCCTCAAATATGTTCTATTGGGTTTAGGTCTGGAGACATGCTTGGCCAGTCCATCACCTTCCCTACCTTCACCTACCCTCAGCCTCTTCAATAAAGCAGTGGTCATCTTAGAGGTGTGTTTGGGGTCATTATCGTGCTGGAACACATTATCATGCCCTGTGCACCTGTTTCCAGAGGGAGGGGATCATGCTCTGCCTCAGTATTCCACAGTACATATTGAAGTTTATGTGTCCCTCAATTTAATGTAACTCCCCAACACCTGCTGCACTCATGCAGCCTCAGACCATGGCATCCCCACCTACAGCTTGACTGTATGCATGACACACTTATCTTTGTACTCCTCACCTGATTGCCGCCACACATGCTTGAGACCATCTGAAGCAAACAAATTAATCGTGGTCTCATTAGACCATAGGACATGGTTCCAGTATTCCATGTCCTTTGTTGACATGTCTTCAGCAAACTGTTCCCGGGCTTTCTTGTGCACAGACTTCAGAAGAGGCCTCATTCTGGGAAGACAGCCATTCAGACCAATTTAATGTCATATGAAGCATATGGTTTGAGCACTGCCAGGCTGAGCCCCCCACCTCTTCAATCTCTGCAGCAATGCTGTATATTGAGTTATTTTGAGGGAAGAATAAATTTACACTGTTATATAAGCTGCACACAGACGACTTCTCATTGTGTCAAAGTTTCATTCAGTTTGTCGTTGTTGTCCCATGAAAAGATATACTTTGTGTTATACTGTGTATATATATATATATATATATATATATATATATATATATATATATATATATATATATATATATATATATAGTACAAGTGATAATGAAATTATTATATTATGACGAACGAGCCAAGTATAAACAGAAACAAAAACAGACACATAATCAAAAGAAAGAGCAGCAGAGACAGAAAGATACAGTATATAATGTTATACAATGTAGACAATAGAGAGATTGGTAAACAATAGAGGAATGACAGTGAGATAGATAATGTTGAATGAGAGAGAGAACATGAAGGTAGATAGAGATACTGTTAAATAGCACTGACAATAGAAAGAGAAAGAAATAAAATGTCAAACAATAGGAGAATGACAGAAAGAAAGATATGGTGTTGAATAACAGAGAGAGAGAGGGAGAGAGAGAGAGAGAGAGAGACAGAGAGAGAGAGAGAGAGAGAGAGAGAGAGAGGGATAGAGAGAGAGAGAGAGATGACACTGAATGTTAGGCTTGAGGTGATGACTCAGTCAGCTGTGCCCTTTAGCTTCACCACTCCACCTGTTTACAACCATTCTGCCCATGACTGACACACACATGCACACACACAGACACACACACACCTCAAATTTCTATCACACTCTTTGAAAATGATTCTCATTATCCTCCATTTAGCATCTTCATTTAAACTTTCCCATAATATCTCACCATCATAATTACCATCTACAATATATCAGACTTCTGACACTTCTGTAATGGTTCTCTCTCTTTCTGTCTCTAATTCTCTCTGTCTCTCTCTCTCTCCTTTTCACTATCCCTCTCTTTCTCTCCCTTATGGAGGAGGTTAACAAAAACACCTAAGACTACACAAGCTGCAGAGCCAAGCAAACAGTCTGGAAAGCAAACAAAGCACCACACATAGCCGTGATGTGTTTTCAGCGCATCAAGGTTGACGTATTCATGGAGCGTGCGGCTCCTTTCACTCACAGACAGTGAGAGGTTCAGACTGCACCGCCTGGATCTGAGGATCAGGAGCGCTAATCAAATATGTTAGGTCAGGGCTAATGTTGTATTGAAGAAGTGTGGAGGAAGGTTTGCTTTTTAAAGGTTTTTGGTGTCCATGACTACCTTTAACCATTTCACAAATCAGTATTTCCACACCTGATTATGAAGCTTTCAGACCCAGAGACACAGAACAACATGCCTTTGCTTGCAATACATGAAATAAGGAAAAGATAAGAGCATTAACCTTGAATTTACCAAAGCTGTAGCTACTCAGAAAACTGTAGCAGGCACAATACAACAGCAAAAGAAGAAGATGGTTAATTGGATGGCATGTCAACAAGATGTACCATCTAAGCGTTAGCCCTATAGTCATGACAAGCAACTGCCATCTCTATCAGGAATTCTGAGAGAGCCCAATCTGACTTACTTTAATTTACCTCCCGACTGATTGTGAGGTCAATTTTGAGGTGATATCTTGTGAGTGAGGTTTACCACTGGCAAGGTGACATGGATTATCAAAGTTAAGTGAGGCCTGATGCCAGTAGATGCCAGATGGATGGAACATTTTATTACAAAAGGTGAATAGGCATTTACCATACTCAATCTACATTTTCACGTTTATCAGAAATACATCATATAAACCATTACTACCCATAGTGAACAGTGCAGTGGGTGGTAATGATTGTGACCAGCAGGATACATGATAAATATTGTGTTATTAAGTAATACATTAAATCACAGCAAATGATCTGGGGTTGCTGCAGATGGTCAGGTCTAGGTTCAGCAACAGTATGTGCTAAAAGAATCAGCTGACTACCTGAATATACTGAATATAGACCAGGTTATTCCATTAATGGATTTTTTCTTTCCTGATGGCACAGGCATATTCCAAGATGACAATGTCAGGACTTATGGGGCTGGAATTGTGAAAGAGTGATTCAGGGAGCATGAGATCATCATTTTCACACATGGATTGAGAGAGTTCACCACAGAGTCCAGATCTTAACCTCATTGCGAATCTTTGGGATATGCTGGAGAAGCTTTGTGCAGCGGTCAGACTCCACCATCATCAATACAAGATCTTGGTGAAAAAATAATCTTGTGACATTACAGAAGCATATCAAAACAATGCCACAGTGAATGAAGGCCGCAATCAAAGATAAAGGCGGTCCAACGAAATATTAGAGTGTGTGACCTTTTTTTTTTTGGCCAGGCAGTGTATGTAGCTGCTATTTTTCATTTTAATTTATGAGGCCTTACATAATGCCACTAGTGCCACTAACACCCATGTTCCTAGAAATACTTCTTTGTATGAGAAGATTACAAAATTTGCACAAGGCGTGTGCTACTCAGAAGGCCACTTGTTTGTTTAAACTAAACTATACACACCTTAGCCAAGCGTGACTGGTATTTAATTTATTTATGCTTGTCTGTGTAAAGCAGCACATACTTTTACTGGTTTCTGTTAAATTATTAAAATACTTCAGTCATGTGTGTATTAAATGGATAGATTTGTTTAGCAGTCAAATAGAGAAAGCATCCCCAGTAAGAGTTAAAGCCAACATTTGAGCATTTTCCTCCTGGTGGAATCTACCGTCTAATACTGCCAAATCACAGGAAGAATACAAATGTGCCAAATGCACAGCCAAGTCATGCCATAAGACTGCTCGCGTGGGTGGTACTTGCATGCTAGACACGCTGCTGTAATGACTATGCTGTTGCTAGCAAGATATATAGCCTGTACTGTGCCAAAAGCCTAGTCAGCTTACTTCACCTAACTCAACTTGAGAGCACAATCATTCACCCAACTTAGTTTAGACAAAAGTTCTTCAAATATTCAGTAATGCAGTTCTGTAAGTAGTACTCATACATAAATGTTTGGATACACCTGTTCGAATAACACAGTGAGAATAAGCACAGCATGTCAAACTGCAATCTGCCTCACGGTCTGAGCAAAAAAAAAAGCATATGAATTTAGCTACACAGCATATGGCTACACCGCACCCTGATTACACCAGCAAAACAAAAGAGTACTCAAGAATGAGAAGAACGATTCTCAGGACACTTTTACAAGCTCAGCAGATTGCACACATGCACACAAGCGCACACATGGTCCCATCAAATGAATATTATTTGCCTTACAGCTGGATAGTTTTCAGAAAATACAGTATTTTGCGCACCATAAGGCACACTATCTATTTTTTATACATGGATTAATAGATGCACTGGATTATAGCTTACTAAATTAAGTAAAGCTAAGCTAAGTAAACAAACTGTCATAAAAAAGACTTTCTTTTAAAGTCAAACAAGCACTGGATGTTAATCTACACAGAATTCCCTCCTAAAAACTGTTTATTTGGGTGAGTAAAGCACTTCAGTTTATTTACAGTAAGATTAGATTTCTCTAGCACTAAGGAGCATTAGCATTAGCAGCTAACTGCTAGCAGTTTGCGGTTAATGCCGCCCGATAGCGCTACACTGAGTAACTCTTGAGTGCTCCGGTAAGCCAGGGCGATATTAGTTAGTGGTTCATCCCACATAGCTTGTTTTAACACAGTAAACATGCAGGATACAGTCCGATATACTCCCCTCTCAACGACAACAGAGCTAACAACAGTATAATGCTAATGCTGCTACAGTTACTCAGATAAACCCTTGGTTTACCACAAACACAAAACTCATGGTGGATGGACACAACAATAGAAAACCACCAATACAAGACATCAGGTCCCACTTCTTTTAACCAAGAAACAGCTGAGGCTGTAGTGGACACAGGTTAGCCAAATCTGGCCACCTGAAGACTGGATAAACTAAGCCTAATTTGATATAAAGTTTTTGCACAGATGCACACAGATGGCAGCATCAGATGAATGGCTATGGATTCTGTGAAAAGCCTTGGGAGGTTCACAGCATGAATGTGTGCCAGATAAATCTGCAATTATGTCAACCTGGACCAGAATTTCAAAGGAATGTTTCCAACATTTTGTTGATTCATACAGCAAAAGCTTGAGATTTTTAGTATAGTAATCCAGTATTTGTATAGTAGTATATTAGTATATGAGTACAGGATATACCACAGCTCTGAAAAAAATAAGAGACCACTTAAAAATGATGAGTTTCTTTGGTTTTACCAAACTGAAAACCTCTGGAATATAATCAAGAGGAAGATAGATAATCACGTCATCAAACTAAGCTAAACTGCTTGAATTTTTGCACCAGGAGTGGCATGAAGTTCTCCAAAAGCAGTGTGTAAGACTGGTGGAGGAGAACATGCCAAGATACATGAAAACATTTATTAAAAAACAGGGTTATTCCACCAAATATTGATTTCTCAACTGTAAAACTTCATAATTATAAACTTGTTTTTTTTTTTGCAATATTTGAGGTCTGAAAGCTCTGCATCTTTTTTTTTTTTGTTATTTCAGCCATTTCTCATTTTCTGCATATAAATGCTCTAAATGACAATATATATATTTTTATTAGAATAAAACAATAATGTTAATTTTACTCAAACATATACCTATAAATAGCAAAATCAGAGAAACTTATTCAGAAACTGAAGTGGTATCTTACTTTTTTCTCAGAGCTGTATATACACATGATCCTCATATAATACATTTTCAGAGTTTTGTGTAAAATTTTAAGTTTATTTTCTGAATAAAACACCTAATTATGGCCATGTATTTGCTTTACATACACAGCTCGGAGTAGCCTTGGGCCGATAAACGATTTTATCGAATATCGCGATAATTTAAGCCAGTGACGATATGAGGTGCGTTATCGTTAACCACGTGTTTTTTTTTTGGGTCCGTTTTTTAATCAACCACATTATTTCATTAATCTAATCTATGACATGTTCATAGCCATAAGAAAAAAAGGTAGTATTTTAGACCACACATACATAATATGCTTCAAATTAAAACGTAAGTTGATTATATCAGAACAAAGAGTTTAACTCCGGAATTGAATGCTGGGTACATGCAAATTAATTACTGCTCCGTGTGACCTTCTCCTGGGTGGACGGTGAAAAATGGAGGATCTTGTACAAAAGAAAGGTGTCACCTCGCCGATTTGGCAGTATTTTGGCTTCCAAGCAGACGAACATGGAGAACCATTAGACATCAATGCAGTTAAATGTCGTCTGTGCAGAAAGTCGATCATGACAAAGGACGGCAATACCAGCAATTTGCGTGCGCATCTCAGGATACATCATCCGAATGAGTGTGCTAAACTTGGTCTGACCAAAGGAGAAAGCAGTTCATCCAGTCAGCCGTCAATAATAGGTGCGTTCGCAAAATGCGGAAAGTACAAACGTGACAGCGCAAAATGGCGAGAGTGCACGACCAGTGTAACACGTTATTTGGTAAAGGGTCTGCTGCCATTCAACACAGTCGAAAAGTCCTCGTTCACAGAAATGTTACAAACTCTGAATCCACAGTATGAGCTACCAGGCCGTAAGTACTTCAGCAAGACAGCGGTGCCCCATAGTGTACAATAGTGTTCGAGCAGAAGTCGAGGGTTTGATCAAAAAAGCGGACTTTTACTCACTGACAACGGACATGTGGTCAAGTACCAATATGACACCATACATGTCCCTGACGGCACACTTTATTTCGCCACAGTGGGAGCTTCAAAGCAAATGTTTGGAAACAGTGTTCTTTCCAGAAAGTCATACTGCAACCAACATAGCTGAGGGTCTTCGTTCTGTAATTCAGGACTGGAATCTGAATGAGGAAAAAAATTCCTGCATTACAACTGACAACGCTGCGAACATAAAGTCAGCTGTGAGAAACGAACTTGGATGGCAATGGTTAAACTGCTTCGGACATAACCTGCATTTGGCCGTGACAAATTCAGTTAAGAAGCAAAGACCGTGCACAGACCGAGCTCTAGGTGTATGCCAGTCGGTCATTGGTACTTTCTCCCACAGCTGGCAGAAGAAGCGGGCCTTGCTGAAAGCTCAACAAGAACTCCAACTACCGGAGCATTCTCTTATTACGGTATGTTTCCCAATTGAGACACATTAGAAATGATAATTAATGTATTGAATAAATGAAAGAATGAATGAACAAACGAATAATTAAATAATATTATATATATTTTATGTTATATATTTAATTGTTTTAGTTAGTTATTAAAGCACACATTTATTTTGATATTTACATGTTTTAAAAAAATACATACAATTAATAAATATTTAAAATTGAAATATTTATTTGTTTAAATATGATTGTATGTATTTTTTAAAACACGTAAATATCAAAATAAATATGTGTGCTTTAATAACTAACTAAAACAAGTAAATATATAAACCAAAGGTTTTTTATATACAAATTTTTTTGTACTTAAACAGGATTGCGCCACGCGCTGGGGCTCGAAACAAAAAATGATTGAGAGAATAATAGAGCAGGCCCCAGCAATTGGACGTGTTCTAGCCGCTGACCGACGTGCGCAGTCACTGACCTGGCAAGACCTTGACGTGCTGGAAGCAATGAACAAGGCTCTGAAGCCAATTGCAGACCTCATCGATATTCTATCAGGAGAGGATTATGTTACCGTTTCGTCGCTTTTGCCAACACTGCTCCTTCTGAAAAGTGACACACTGAGTGAATCGGAAGGCGACGTAAAGCTAACGAAAGACATCAAGTGTGGTATTTTGACCGAACTAGAGTCTAAATACGACTGCGATTCAACCAAAAGATTGATGTGCATCGCAACGTTCCTGGACCCCCGATTTCGAGGCGAACGCATAGCTGAAGATGATTTGCGGGTTTAGAAGCGGGTTTAGAAGCGGTGCAGAGCGGACTTTACGTTTAGATTAGAAGTTACATATGTCAGAAAAAAAGAATCCTAACAACACAATAGATTCTGATTCTCATTTCATCCAGCATCCAATACGGCAAACTGCTTTAAATGGGTGAGTTGATTACAAAGGATAGCGCACTAAGCGCAGTCTGTCACTTTTGTGTTAAAGTTATAATTACAGTTTTTTATAGCCTAAAGTTAAACCATCTGTGTTTTTATTTATTAATTTAAAGATTTCTGTATATGTAAAAATGATACGCCTACCTTAATCCAAAAAGAGTTCCTTTTTTAAACCTACCATTTTATTAATCTAAAATACATGTTGAATATTGACGAATTTAATCTGTTAAGTTTTCTTTATTTAGATTTTTCTACTGAAGAACTGTCTCCATTATTTATTAATTTACATGTCGATTTGAATGTTCATTTTAAACATTCTGCCTGGCTTATAATTTTACAAATCCCAGTGATATTATGTCTGTACTTAAAAAAGCTGTCATTAAGGTCGTTCATTATACACAGTGTCTCAAATATTTCTGTCATATTTAAGTTCTGGTTGACACCATCTCTGAAACACGTGCAAATGTACTTCATCATCCTGTAAGCACTATTTTTAAGCATAACTTGCATGCTTACCTGTCAGGATGTGTCGGTAATTAAATAAAAAATTTTAACATATTTACTGGCTGCTAGATTATATGGTGAGAAAACGTCGTTGTACTGGAGGGGCAAATCCGGTCGCGTGGGGTACTTTTTTCTTTCATTTTTAACGATATTATCGTTTATCGCGATAATTCTGGTGACGATAATCGTTTGTCTGAATTTACATTATCGCCCAAGCCTAGCTCGGAGTGATCCATGTCACATTCCAGAACTAAGAAACGTAGCTTTCTGGAAGCGTTCAGTAAAATTCCCTGTTTAAGATTCAGCAGTGGTCAAGCATGCTCTCACAACCAGGCGCAGTCCCTGAGGCATGTGATCTGTGTGCATGCTACCGAATATTCATTGACCAGATTGAATCTCTGATGATGTTCTCTGCTCTCACCTCTTTGACTATTTAACTAAATATATTACTGCTTGAGCACATTAGGAAGTCCAGCTTCTTACCTGAGCTTCCTGATATCTCCTTAAAAAAACTCTGATACTTTACCTTGCACCCATTACTGACACAGAAGTGAAAATACACACACACAGCTTGTCTAGTCCCTGAGGAGAAGTACTGCCAATAGAATAAGCAAATAAATCTATTGCTCCTTATGCCTCCTTATACCAGGTGTGGGCTAGAAGGGTATAGAGCTAGAAGGGTATACAGGCACCCAGCAAGGAGATGATGAGAATTTAATATGTGTTCTCTGGAATGATGGTGCTCAATCTAATACTTTTGGGATGAGTTGAGGAGGTGAGAATAAGGTTGGGTGGTGATAATCCGAATTCCTGACTTTACTAACATTAATGTAGCTAAATGCAATCAAATACTCACAGCAATGTTCCGAAGTAAAAAAGCCAGATATAGCATTTTAAACAATTAATTAAATAAATTAAACAATGAAAAATGCAGCGCAGAGAGTGTATCCCATTATGCAATAGCGTGACAAGGGCCCCTTTCTCTCTTTTAGAGACACACTGAAGGGGGTAAAATTGAAGTTCTGCTTCCAATTAGTGCACACAGGCTGTAGTAAGTAAAGCATTTGGCACTCTAATCAAAGTGGGTTCAGGTGCTTTGCCTAGAGGCTCAGAAATATGACGGCAGATGTCACACCACTTAAAGGAGGTTTGTGTAGTTTTAGCCTTCATTTAACTGGGAATACACTATAGAATGCATTACCATCCACAGTGGACAGAACAATGATAATGGTAATGGTAATTATTGTGACATCTGGCTAGAACTGTTCTTGCAAACAGACAAGCAAAATGTTCATCCTCATTCAATGAGGTAGGCCCCACACATATCCCACAGGTCAGTGCAGCTACCATGGGACATGGCAAAAGTCATGGAATATGATACTATTTCCTTTCCTATGACTTTTGGCATGTCAGTATAGACTGTAACACTAGAGTATATGAAGAATATACTTTATATAAGTTATTAATGCTCCCCAGAAACATCTAAGCATCAGTTCTATCTATCATCATAAGATGGAATAATGTGCAATAACCCAAACAGTATATTATGATATTAGTTCCCATTTAAGTCACAGTAGCCATTGCCTACAGTCTATCACAGCCTAACCTCTGAATTGACTTTTTTCTCTCCTAGCTAGTGCAGGTGTCTGTTATCTGTTAGCTGCTCACGTGACCTGACTGAGGGTATATAAAACCACACACAAGGGATACTGAAACAAAGGGGACTATACATAGACATAATATACATATATGTCTCATAGACTGATGCTGCCTATTGGAGCGCGGCCGCCATACTGGATGGGTCTCCCCTTCACCCTAAATGCATTTATTTGTACTGAGGAAGGTGTATAGTGATCACAAGTCTACAAATTTTCACACTGTTTGTTTTGTTACAAACAGCACATATGCTTTTATGCCGAAATACTTTGTCTGTAAACATAACATAACATAAAATTCAAAGTTGTATTATCAGTTTACTTTACCTGAGTGGAAGTCAAGCTTTTCTTTCAACTCCTTATGTATAAGGTTCTGTAGCCTAGATTAAGGACACCCTACCAATATGGCAGCCACGAGGGATTACACTCCAGCCCGTAATGAGGAGTCTATGTATACTGTGTCTATGGAACAATACACACACAGACAGGAACAGGAAACGGGAAACCGGGTAACAAGGGGGTGGAGCTACATACGAACAGGCGAGCAAACTGAAGACAGGGCACCAACATGCAAAGTAAGGTAAGCAAACAAACATGAGGGCAGGTACAACACAGATACAAAACAGGACGAGACCATGACACATAGATATTGATTACGCATACAGGTTGAATAAATATAGGATTCCACTTTAAGTATTTCAGCAGGTACATTTTTTTAAACTGCGATTGGAATCATTTGGGCAACATGCAAAAAGCTGAAGACTAAATTCTGTCCTAGAAAAGCAAAGGAGATCCGTTATATTAGACATAATCAGGCGAGGTTTGATCAGTGGGGGAGAGCCGCTGTGTGGCTTGAACAAGGCCAGCAGCAAAGTAACAAGATCTCAGTCTAATCTGAGAATAACTCGGGGTTATAACACCTCCTGCATATTTGTGGGATATGTAGTACAGCTCTCTGCAGAATATGTGCATTTCCACCGTGTCATTTGTCTTACTTGAACAATGTGAGTGTAAACTCGACAGGGGCTGACTGCTGTCTTCCGGGGCTCAACTGTACCTCCTGCAATCTGTCAGACAGGCCTACACTCTGCATCTTGAACATCCTGACCATTCTTTCCAGCACACACAGAAACACAGTGGGATTATGAGATTATGGTCTACTCCCAAGCCTGAGATCATAAAACAAAGTCACTTCTGGATAAAACTTTTGCAGGAGCCACTGCATAGAACATACAACATAATACTTGATTTCTATCTGTGATTTTTGATTTTCTATTAGGTCAATTAAAAGCCTGTACTTGTAAACCTTGCCCATGGTTCCAAGCAAGCTGAGCAGTTATTAAAATGTGATATAAGCCACAAACCGGACATCAGAAACATGATTTCTTCACCAATATCCACTGTTGTATCATTGCTCTAAATGTGACACATCTAACCATACCACCTACACTGCTGAATTTGATATACAGTATATTAATATCATTGTTGTGCTGAGAACGGTCTTCCAACAGAGCTATGTTATGCCAACAGAGCTCCTGTGGTCAGGATCTAATCAATGATGAAAGGCTGTTGTGACCATGCTTTGCTACCACATGCTACATTATTACACATCACGTGGCCTTAAGAACTTTGTGCGTGAGGCTAATTCTTCAACAAAGGCGTGCAAGTGTGTGCTAAGGGTGAGATCAGCCAACCCCACACATTCCCCAGGACTAGTAAGATAAATAGCTCCCATTACACACTAATTAGGAGTACAAAAATTGATGGACTGGTCAACAAGAGCACCAATCTAATATAATTAGGAATATTTGTATTAACTTGCTGTATGCAATCTGGATCAATGCACTTAATATACTACACACATTTTTATCAAACATGTATTTTCATTTTGTCCCGAAACTTTCTACTGATTATATATATTTTTCCAGAGGATATGTATTCTGTGTGTCTAAATACTTGTGGACACCTCTTCTATTAAATGCATGTCTATTTCCTATAGAAAATAAGTAAGTATTGCAAATAAATTAGAACAGTACTCTCTGGAGCAGATAAACATGAGCCTATTAGTGTCATGTCTAATGAGAGGTGTGGGCTAAAGAGGAGGTTTACAGCTATCCAATACTTTTGAGATGTTTTGGGCAATTGAGATGCAAATCATTAAATTCACTTTTCTGAATTTCTGAATGTGATCAAATTCTAACAGCAGTGCTCCACAATCTATAAGTAAGCCCTCATTGGAATGTGGAGGCAGTTCTCTAACAGGATAACAGGTTAAACTCTGTTCATACTTGATTTGATTTTAGACAAAACAATGAATGAGCAGGTCTCCCAATACGTTTCTCTTTATTTCTCTCTAAATATTGTCTCCTCTATGTAACACCCCCTAAAGCCCTATTTAGACGGGATTCATTTCTCAGGTGGTCTTGGGTTAATTTTCTCTTTTATAGGGGGGGTCCTCTGTGATTTTATTCTCGTCCTGAACGACCATGTATGTTTTTTTCTCAGACGACCTCTGAGAAAATTACAAGCTGAATTATCTACTGTTTTTCGCTAAACTCTGTGGTCCTCCAGTAATTTTAGTCCCGTCCAGACGGACATCTCTGAGTTTGTAACCTTGCATTTAATATAATAGCTATTTGTCCATTGCAACACACCGTAATTACACTTTGGGCGCAAGTTTCCACAGAGATCCACGTAAACACAACAGCAAGTGGAAGTGGAGGAGCTACTGAACGCGATGTCATGTTACCGAGAAAGCTAAAAACTCACCTCCTGTCCTCCTGTTTCTTCAACTGTAGTCCAGATGCAAGACTTTTATCACTGAGTAAAAAAAGTGTGTGCCCCTGAGAAAAAAACTAATCCCATCCGGATAGGGTTTTAAATTTTTACACTTAAAATGTAATCATGGTGCCCATACGGCAGCTGCACCAACTTGACTGAATTAGCTAGGAAAGACAAGTCCTATAATATATAATGTTATATAAAGAGAATAGCGTTTACCCTTATTTCTCAGTCACAGTGAATCAGAGTCTGACTGAATGGCAATCACAAAAGCCTCACTCCATCTCTCTCCAGCCCTGCAGAAGACATCCTCCTCCTCATAACCTCCAACTATACAGGAGCTCCAGAAGATAAAGCAGAATCACAGCTAAAAAAAAAAACAGCCCAACAGCTGCTCACACACGCTGTGTCCTCCAGACCGAACCACGGACAGGACCGACCGCGCCACGTCCTCCCTCTCCTGCCTCACCTAGACCGGTCAGCTGCAGCAGCAGCATCAGCAGCACCACACTGAAGCTACTACCTACCTACCTGTTCAGACTGCAACTTCTGCTCCTTCACCTTCATTCACACAGCCGTACACTCACACACTGCAACTTACGCCAAATGCGCTGTCCTCAGGATGCACCTCCGTCCTCTGGATGCTCCACCGTCCTCGGTCACGGGCAGCGCGAGGGACACGTATGTGGCTCGGTAACTTCCACCGGATCGCTCGCGCCCCCCCTTCCCTGGTCAGACTCAGCAATCTTTTGTTTTTTTCCTTTTTTCCCCCACGCGCCGCAATTCAGCATCAGAGTCACAGTCACGCGCTCTGACTTACGGGGAGGGCACTTGGCTGCTGGCGCGAGAGCTGATTTACGCCGGATTAATTGTTATTATTATTAATTATTTATTTATTTAATTATTCGCTTTGCAGTCTGAACGCGGAGGTTGAGAGGTTGATTGATTAGTGAATGTTCTCTCTCTGAGGAGCGCCCGTTTCTCCCTGTTTTGTTTCTCTCTTTCTTTTTTTATTATCATTTTTTTTAATCGACGCCTCCCCCTTTCTTTATTTTTAACGCGCTGACATCCAGCCGCTGACTCCGCCCCCTTCCACCACCTGAGTGTCCCGCCCCGAGCAGCCAATCCGCGTGCAGAGACGCTCCCTCGCGCGCCGCCTCCTTTTCGAAGTCGCCGCGGCAACTGCGTCTGAATGAGTGGCGAGGAGGAGGAGTGGTTCGATTCACTTCTACTGAACCGAATCTTTAACGACCCCTAACCCCAATTCTCATGAATTACCATCTCATCTCCTCCACAGATGAAAAACAGGGGATTCAGTGAATCAGTGTGATTTCCTGCTTAATTCATTAAAGGTCCAATTTTATTCTTTTTTTTAATTAATTTTAAAATGTCTAGTTGTGGTCTCTATGAATGAATGTCATATGAACTGTTTTTTGTGAAACGTTGAAATGTGGTTGAAATATGATTGAAATTATGTCTGTTTATTTGTTAAAATTTAATGTTAAATGGTTGTGCAAACAATGAATCAACATAATGTCCTCAATCTTCAACATACAATAAAAAACAGTAGGATGGAGGGATTAAAATGGTTTTATTCCATTTGCAGTTATTGCTTTTTAATTTGGCGCCAATGCTTCACCATACCTGTGGGTATATTCATGTTTGTTTTACTGTTATGTTTTTGAGATTAGATTTTGAATCAGATTGGAAGTGGTGGGTAACTTTCTTTATACTCTTTCTTTAATTTCCTAATAGTCTTTGCAATGTTATATGTTACTTTACAACATGTGTAATGCCCTGCTAAGTGCAGTTCAGCCAATGACCTAATCTTAAAGTCTCTGTAAAACACAAAATCTTCCAGCGATCCCATGTAAACGATTGAATTCATAATATTGTGAAGTAAATAAGGAAAAACAATATACTTCAGTAAAGTACAGATACAGCATTTACTGAAGTGCAGTAGTGAAGTAGTTCTACTTTGTTACCATAAATGTCTGTTTGTAAACTGGTCGCCAGTTTAATTAAATTATCCACCTACATGGGGACCTTAAAAACATATTTTAAATTTAGTCTGTCTTATTTTAGATATATGTAAACTATTGTAATTAGAATGCCATGACAATTTGTTCAAGTCACTGAAACATGAAAAGAAGGGGAGGTGGTGTATTCTTTAATATCAGTGGCCTTGCTTTTTGTGCATTTTGTGCTCCCTTCAGGCCCAAATGACAATTGTAGCTTCAATATTCTCATGCTGTACTCATTAGAGTTGATAGATGCACTGTATTGATTGCAGCTTTTTGCACCTTCATTTTACGAGATTGTTTTATGCTCTTTATTGAACAATTATGCTTCCCGTTCTTTGTACCTTTCTCTATTAAATGAAAACATATTGGTGAAATTTAAATATGAAGGGCACAGTAGTGTCTGGCTGCAAAATAGATACGTGCTAGAACAGAAAACTATTTTTCCACAGTATTTCCATAGTTTCTAAGATTAATCACCAATAAATAATTGACAAATCAGCAGTGGAACATTCTGATGTCTTAACCAAAAAATGTTTAACTAAAACACCATTAACACAGGTATGAATTAAATCCCAGCTTTTACATATGACTTCCAAGGTGTTGCAATCCCACATTTTGTACAGGTAAAAGCAAGAAGAAGACAAGAACAATGACAGAATAAAAACACTCAACTAATCATAGTAGAACAGCTGTGTCCTCAAGTACTGGACCGCACCAAACAAAGGAACAAAACAAATCATAAAACCACACTCCCTACTCTTGAGTTACAATATAGCCACATTAAACCATACAAAAACTAACTACACTAAGTTTCCCTAGCCAGTATCCAAAGTTGTGGGTGGTGTCACCTTCTTATCTAGGGAAACTAAACAGACCAGAGTCCTACATGGTATGAAACGTACACATACACCCTTCTTACCTGTCTTAAACCACAGGTTGCACAAACACATTTTGTATGAAACAAAGTAAAAAAAAAAAACAGATAAGAAACATTAAAACAAAAAACTTGCCAAAAACAGAAAAGTAAAAACTCATTAAAGTAAATATAGAGGAAATAATGGTAAAATAAAATACCCAGCCTAAGTAAATAACAGAACAGATTTGAAAGAACTAAAACACACCAATAGACCACTGAAGTCGTGTCGTCATTTTGTAGTCTGAGCCATGTTGTTTATGCCCATATTTGGGGCTTCTTTGGGGTTCCGTGTCTAAGCCGTCCAAGTCGATACGGGATTTGAATGGGCTTTTCAAAAACTGGCCTCTGTCACATTCTGTGGTAAATATATATGTTTAGAATCCTGTACGTTTTATTCTGTGTAAATTTACCTCCTAAATATCAATGGATCCTCTGAATTTCGAAATTGTTTAAGGGGAGTAATCAGAAAAATGCTAACTTTAAGCTAATGCTTAAATGACGTCACAGCACCGTGGCTGGAAAATGACTCCGGACTGGTTTCTGCACAACACCAGTGAACTCCCATCAGAAAGAGTTTTTGGATTATTATGCTTCTTCACAGAGGATCATTATGACCCTTAAACGATCTCGAAATTCAGAGGATCCAGTGATGTTCAGGAGTAAAATGTACACAGAATAAAACGTACAGGGATCTGAACAGATTTATTTATCACAGAATGTGACAGAGGCGGGTTTTTGAAAAGCCCATTCATTTTTCTCATAGGGAAAAACCGCTTAGACACGGAAGCCGTACGAGCACTACAGAATGACGCACGACTTCAGTGGTCTATATGATCATTCCCTCTCTGGCAGCCATTTTGGGTTCTTGCATTTAAAGGTTGGCTCCTCCGCCAAATCACACCAGGCATAACTTCCATTGGTCAACAGTAGCACTTCCTGTGGAGAGCGAGCCCTCAGCTGTGTCCAGAAACATTTGCTACTCCTCTTCCTCTCCTACCCCGGAAGAAGGTGGAGGAATCAAAGAGTGGACAGGAACAGGAAGAAGACTAGAGAGAAGGAGCTGTAATTGGGGAAATGGGACAGCTGACCCCTTTCAGATATGATGTTGAGTACTAATGAACTGAGCCAATCACAACGCTCACTTTCAGCTCCCCTAACACTGCCCAGCCAATCACAGCTGCTGCAAACAGTCAACAAATATATGGTCATCCTTATAAATGTGCCACAAAAGCTGTTTCCGGGTCATGGAGGAGAGGAGGAGGATCGGTAGGAAAAAGGATGAACTTTTGGGGTTTCTGATGCAGCCAGAGAGAGAGATGAAGACACAAAACCTCCAAAACAAGGTAACACAAGGTAAAGGGAATGGCGCATTAGTTGATATTTTCATACTATTGCTTCTGTGTGGGGAACATATATTAAAATGTGTACTCATTTAGTTTTTTTTTTCCTGTTTGAGAGCAGTGTTTTGAGCTTTAAGGGGTTTGCAGGGTGAGAGAAACTTTGGGAGCCTCTGGTTGTTGTTTTGGTCAGTTAAACTTAGGCAGTTCAGAAAGTTGAGTAACTGTTCTGTATAATCTCATGGTTTGATGAACTGATTCACCTGAAAAGGCAATTTACACAAATACACAGCTGTGGCGTAGATTTGTTATTGAGGGGAAGCTGTGAAATTTCACACTCAAATCCAAATATCTGTAAAGGGCAGTTAGTAATTGGTGACAGAGCAGCTGAGAATAAAAGATCCAGTCTGGATGTGTGAGAGTTAGCACATTAGTTGTGTAACAGCTGGCTCATTTGGAGGATTAATGAACTTCACATTTTGGCTGTACAGTCCAGAACAGTGCTAATCCAGAGTCATAAATGTCTTGCTCTGTTTTTCGCAAAGATTACTCATGGCAGTAATACTTTAGTAGTTTTGTTTTGGAGAGCTTCATGCAGTCTGAGGCCTAAAGCCTAACTTGATTAAAACAGATCCTTCCTTCACCACATTGTTCTCATCTAAAGGTAATGATAACCTGACCTAGAATTTTAGAGTCCTTGTTATGCTAATATTTAGCACTCTGGGTCAAACTTTCACTGACTTTTTTAAATGGAAAAAACGAATAGTGTTTTCAAAAGATTGCTTCTACCATGTTATGTGGTAAATAAACACGTTCAGACCCCTATATATTTTGTCCTGTGCATGTTTTTCTCCTGTAAATCACTTAATAAAATTCAAAATTTTATTCACAAATAATTTGGCCTTGCTCTCTCTGGGTGGGTAGATGGCGCTCTCTCCCCACATCACTCCAAAGGGTGATGTCTGCAGCACAATGCGTCTGTGAGCTGATGTATTGGAACCAAGTCACTGCTCTTTCCTCTGAGCTTGCTGTGATGCTATTTGTCCGTGTAAATTGGGGAGAAAATGGGGATTTTTTTTTTATAAAATTATTTTAAAAAATGAAGACATGTTCATGATACTTTGCAGTAATTTGACATGTAAACAAAATATAAAAGTAGTGGGAAATATTTTATTAAAATACTTTTTATAAAACAGTATTAGTTACACTCGATAATGAAAAGTGCAGTTGATCAACTTTTTTATGTCTTAGTTAGGGGTGTTCCATATCGTATCATATGCAATAATACAATTTTTGTTTTGTTGCAGTAGTGTTTTCTTGATTTTTTTTTTTATTCAGTGTTTTGTCATATCTTCAAGAGTATCGTCAATACTAACCACTAACCATATCATTCTAGTTAAATCCAATCACATAACTGGGACTTTTGCTTCTATCTCCTGTATGTCAAAATGTGTTTGGTTGATTCCACTTTCAGATGCCAACTCTGTTGGTGGTTAATTGGGTGCATTAAGCTTTTATTTCTTCAGACCTAACTAATGGAAAAGCCTTATGGGTTATCCACTAGGGGTGTTCCATATCGCATTATACACAATAATGTGGCCAATGTTTTTGAATATCATGAACGATATTACATCCTGAAATATCGTTCCATATCACCCACCCCTAATTATCACATCAGGGTACTACTTTTTTGCTGTTTTCAGCAAAAGAAAAATTCACACTGTTCTCATTTCCTATTATATATCTAGTAGAGACAGATTATATCTGTCCAGTATCATTTATTTTACTTTAATCCTGGACATATGGAGATATTTGGAGTATCATGAGATCTGCTGCCATGCTTTTCCTATTCTAACCACCAACCATATACTGTAATTCTGGTTAAATCCAATAACATACAGTATAGGACTTTTGCTCTTATCTCCTGTATGTCAAAATGTGTTTGGTTGATTCCGCTTTCATTTGCTAATTCTGTTGGTAGTTAATTGGCCGCATTAAGCTTTCAGATATTTAGACCTAACTAATGGAAGAGCCTCAGTGGTTATCCACTGTTGTTATGTAATGTGTTTAGACACTGTGACAGTGCAACTGGTGATTTCTAATGTGAGCAGAACACCTTGGTTGACCCAAACTCTTCTGACACAATTCCACCTGCCCTTGCACCTGTTGCTAGACATGGCGATGAGAGCATCCGTCAGAGCTGTTTCCAGAGAGACCAGCTGAAGCAGCCAGGCAACAGATCCACTTTCTGTGCCAAGATCTCTGAATCTTTAAACAGGCCAATCTATTAGAGAGAGATAAAGAGAGAGAGAGAGATAGATTGTGTTTTCCTACATATTTCTATCTTCTTTCATCTCTCATAAACATTCAGTTGGCAGCATATGCATCCTTCTAAATCAGTGTAGAATCAGTACAACCTGTACATATGGCGATTATGGTGGTGGTGGGCAGATATGGAACAGTACCCAATAGAAATAGAGGCTAAAAACACCACTCTGCTTGGAAGGGGGTGGGGGGGGTGGGGGTGTGTGATGACACTGGCTTATCAACGTGGCACAGCAGCTGATTCTGCTGAGGGCAGCAACCCTCTGAAGGATCCAGCTGAGAGCGTTCACAATAGAAGAATAGACGACAATTAGGATAAACACTCTTACTTCCCCACACACACATGCATAGAGACTAAACTGCTGCAGAAAGTCAATGAGCCCCTGTTTAAACCAGAACCATTAAATCCATCAGCATGGAGGTGGCTGAAATAGCTTAGTGGATAGCACCACTGCTTTGCACACAGAAAATTGGAGTGTTATCCACTAATGCCAGATTCAGACTACACAGCTTTTTAGTTTGCTCATGGTTATGGTTGCGGTATGCCCACGACACGAATAATCAGTGACAGTGGGTCACAAATTACAAGATCTTTTAGCAGGAGGAATCGACAACACAGTTTTCTGTCTTCTGTTGAAAAACACATATCGTCGCTGGAGGTCACAAAAGGACCCAGAACAACATTTAAACAACTGCAGGTCTCACTTTTTACTCGGTTAAGGTCTGTGTTAATGATTCACTAATAAGATAGAGACTGCTCAAAAATTTTATCCATGGCAGAGTTCCAAGGCACTACTGACCAAAAAGAACATAACTGCCCATCTCACATCTTATAAAAAAAACTCTTTTTGATCCCCAGAATTTTGTGTAAATATTCTTTGGACTGACGTTACAAAAGTGGAACTTTTAGGAAGGTGTGTGTCCTGTTACATCTGGCGTGTAACTAACACATAATTCGAGAAAAAGAACATCACACTGAATGTAAAACATGCTGGTGGAAGTGTGATAGTCTAGTTTGCTGCTTCAGGGTCTAGATAACTTGCTGTAAAAGATGGAACCAGGAATTCTGGAGATTGAAGGAGAAGGAGATCGTCTCACCATCTGTTTGTGACCTCGAGCTCAGGTGCAATTGGCTTCTGCAGCAGGTCAATGACCCAAAGCACACTAACAAGTCCACCTCTAAATGGCTAAAAAAAAAGGAAGATTTTGGAGTGGCCTAGTCAAGGTCTGAGTGAGATGCTGTGGCATGATCTTAAACAGGATGTTTATGCTCAAAACCCTCCGATGTGTCTGAATTAAAACAATTGTACAAAGATGAGTGGGCAAAAATCTTTTATCGGTAAAGCTTGATTGCAGTTGTTGCTGCCAAGAGCGGCACAACCAATTTGTTGTTAGGTTTAGGGGGTAAACAGTTTTTCACACAAGGCTAGATTGACTTGGATTTTTTTTCTTTCATTTGATAAATAAAATTATTGTTTAAAAATGCTCTTTTTATATTTACTCAGGTTACATTTGTCTGATTATTTTAAAGTTTGTGTGATAATGGGAAAAATCAGTATGACATATATATGTGTATATATATATATATATATATATATATATATATATATATATATATATATATATATATATATATATACACTATATATGTGTGTATATATATATATACACACATATATATATATATAGTGTATATATATATATATATATATATATATATATATATATATATATGTGTGTGTGTATATATATATATATATATAGCAGCCTTCATTCACATTGGCAATCCAAAGTGCTTTACACAAACAGAAAATGCCTTTGCAAGCAAATAAGGTACTATAAAACTTCACAGCAAAGGCAAGACCAGCCTCTAAGCTAAGCAAATAATTAAGCAAAGCCTGATTTTATTTTCTTGGACAGCTTTTTAAATTAACTATTTCATTAATTCATGTATTTTACTTTGGCATGTATATACATTTACTATGACCTGAGAGCCCCGGAGAAAGCTCTGGGGTGAAAGCACAGACATCATTAAAAATATTTCCGTGAACAAACACAAAATTACTGCTTCCCTCTTCACACAGGAAATGCAAGCAGTTACCCTAACACACATTCTGAGAGGAAGCCCTCTCTCTGTCTTCTCATGCAAAATTAATAACATGGATGATTTTGAGCATGGATGCAACACAGCTTCATTAGATTGTAATTGCCTGTGCTTTTAATGGCATTGTGTTTTACTTGTTATCTTCACAACATTTACCTTGCAGCAATAGCTTGGATCTGTTCTATTAACCTACATACAAAATGCCAAAAATGTCAGGAATACTGATAAGGTTTAAGGCATAACCAATTAAGCTAATTTTATAGGACTTTAAATTGCACTCTCTCTAGCAGATAAACACGAACCCATTTACACCATTAAAGATACATGTACAGATTGTATATGAAATATCAAAGGGTCATTTTGGACTTGTGAAGACCCTTACCTGCTTTTTTCATATTTTGCATATTGAAAAAAACAGCATAGTACCATATTGTGAGTTATTTGGAAACCACAGCAATGACTGTTGACTGTGAAAGTCAGAATTTTGCTGTTCCAGCCACAGCAATCCAGTCTCATAACCCCATTTAAAAGAAAGAATGCCACAGTGAACTCTCACTCGGAGGCTTATCCTCATCCTTATCAAGGATAATCTTCTGCATATGCAGCAAATCTGCCTCATAAAGCCACTCTGATCGGGCCCACACGTGACTACATTTCACAACCTGATTTACAAAGCTCGTAAACGTGCGCAATCCAATTAAATACTGAGCTTTTGAAGTGTTGATTTGCACTTATAAGCAGGCAAAGCACATTTTATCACCATAATGCAGCAGTGCATTGGATTTCAACCTCTGCATTTAAACAATTTGTGGCATTAAACACAAATAGGGCAGAAAAGACACACCTGGGGTGATGGCAGCCAATGACACTGCCTTGTTTAAAGGCTCCTCAGCTATGAATGTCAATCCTTGACTGCTTCTCTAATCGAAAGATTATACTTTTTTTTTTTTTTTTCCTGAAAACAGGTTTTCCAGCTTAAGGTTTTTGTAAACACACTTAAAATACTAATGCAACTAAAACAGAATAATCCATCATTTTCCAAAGTTAATTTAAATGATCTTTCTTTAGAACATAAAACACTGACTTATTATTAATGCCATACCAAGAAAAGCCATGTTGTTTTGGGGTCATTGCATTCAATGTTCACAGTCCAAATAAATGTGAAAAACAACATCCTGATGGCATCCTTTAAAAACTTAAAAGTGCCCTAGAATTGGAACGGTATTTACTTCGGCGTAGAAAAATAATGAAAGTTTAGTACATGAAACAAACTTGACTGGGCAGGACATTTTAGATAGTCTAAAGTTCTGTATCAGCATAAAGTGAAATGTATTTTGATTAATTAATTAATACATTAATACAGGTAGGGAATACCCAAGCAAACAATTACAGTAAACCCGGATTATTGAACACACCCAAGAAGAGCACAATTATTATAAAAAAAACTCACTAGTTCAGGAAAGAATTAAACTCACTACTGAAGTACATAATACAGAGCAGAGAGGTAAAAAACAGTGTTGAAATTATATTTATGTTTAAATTAAATGAACCCAGTACAACAGGGCCTTATATATACTGTATTTTTTGGACTATAAGGCACACCGGATTATAAGGCACACTATCAATGAATGTCTATTTTCATACATAAAACGCAGCGGATTAAAAATCAAACGAGTGCTGGATGTTAATCTACACAGATTTATTTCTCTCCTGAAAACTGTTTATTTGGGTAAACAAAGCGATTCAGTTTATTTGCAGTAAGCTTATATTTCCAATATTTTGGCTAATCCTGACATAAACACCACCCGACAGTGCTAGACTGAAGAACCCTAAGTGTTCCGGTAGGCCAGGGCATTATCAGCTAGCGGGTCGTCCCACGTAGCTTGTTTTAACACAGCAAACATGCAGACTACAGTCCAATATACTCCCCTCTGAACAGTGAAAGAGCTAGTGCGTCGGTTAGCGGCTAATGCTAATGCTTCTGCACTTCACTAAAAACTCATCCTTATGATGCTAGAGCTGAACACTCCTCTGAAAGGAAAACGTTATGTGGAAAAAAGCAATGCCTGAGGAAGTGAGCGGGTGCAAGACTAAAAGCTAGCTATAGTGAAACCTAGCCGTATGCAAATGTTCACACACAAAATGTTCTTCTTACAGTGCTATAAAAAAAAACTATATTATACTATGATATTCTGTCCCAGTGAGTCTCTGTTGTGCTGTAAACCAGCCAATAAAAGCAGAGCACGTATTTTTCTAAAAGCCTACCATCAAAGGAAATTCAACATGTTTCATTCTGAGCCAGCAAGTTAAACTGTTAGTAAACTGGCATCTAAAACCTCAGCTAAAAAAATATTTCACCACGGCCAAAATGACATCCAGTGAATGCATTCTGTATACCCGTGAGTGGCTTTTCCAAGTGTTGATTTCTGCTGTTTAATCTGTTTTTTTTTCTAATAATAATAATTGTCTATAGATATAGATTTTTACAATGACACTGTTAACAATGTATTCATTTTGAGTGTGAACGCACAGAGAAACAATAATAAGAACTTACCCGTTTGTAACTTGCACACTGAAGGAGTCCACATGTAGGGTTGCCAGGTCCAACAAAAACATCCAGCCCAAAGTCAGTCTAAAACCCACCCTTCAGAAGCTTAACCTAGCCCATAATTTATGTCTGTCACACGTTTGAAGCAAATGTCAAAACACCTATGAGTGTACAACATCTAAGTCATTAATAATATTGTTTCATTAGTGTTTTATCAGTTCTTTAATTACAGTTAACATAATTAGCAAAAAAAAGAACTGACTATTACTTACTATTTTCTGTTATTTGCCCCTCCTGAACTCTCTTCTCTCCTCTTTAACATTTTTTTTGTTTGCTTGGTGATTTTTTTACATTGTGATTTGGCGGGAATACTGCGAACCTGGCAACTCTGTCCACATGCTCACTCAGGGAAATAATCCAACAAGGACAAATAGCTTGTACATCTTTTTTTATTCAGTATTAAAACATGGAAGCATACAAAAAAATGCTGATTCTACGTGCTGCTCTATTGCTTGCAGTTTAAACATGTATACACCTAAACTCACCCTGAAGGCAGCTTTAAATAAGGTGAGTTGACCATTTTTTTCAATGGCCGAGCTCATTTTTTAACATAATATACATGAAAAAGCAATATTTTAACCTGATGGGAAGTAGCCTTGTATTTAATGTTACTGTTTTTTTGAGATGCTAACTTCAGTGATGAAGGCACAGCAGGCAAGCATATTGTTCTGGTAGGCAGCATAAGTTATATATGCTGTATAAGGCAGCAGCACATTGGTAGACTCTTGTTATAGTGTGTGAATCAACCCATCTTCTTCGCAATCAGCTTTTACCTACTAGTTGACTGTCTTGGTTGAGGATGCCCAAATAACTGTCATTAGCCTCCTGAAACATTCTTACAGTTTTAAATCATTAACCATTTTAAGAAGAAACTAAATCACCTATGCAGTTTTCATTAAGATTATATGGGCTTCACCAATGTTTTCTTATAATGGATTTATTCCATTTATTAGGGACAATAGGATCCATCATAATAAAAGAAAACCTGTGAACTATCCTCTAGTTTAAAACACACTGTGAAGCTGTTTTTTTGTTTTTATATAATGAATAAGGCTCATATTTATATGTATGTTTATAATATCGACAGTATACTATACTAATGCTGTAGGTTGTTTCATTACATATAAAGAATAAGAACAAATAACCAGTGTTGTCGTACAAATAACATGTATTTTATTTTCCTCATTCCTTTCTTCAGCTCTCAGTATCTTTGTGCGAAACAAGCCCATTTATAGTTCTCCCACTACATTCCAGTGAGGTTTGTAGGACGAGAGCAGAGAATATTCATGCTCAGAGAGCTGCCAGTAGCATGCTGAGCGTTTGCTTCCAGAAACGGCAGGTTTACCCCATCACACCGTTGTCCGTTCAAAACACCTTTTCTGGTCAACAGGGGTTGATTGCTTTGGGTCTCGGATGGTAAAAATAGGTAATTGAGTGGAAAAACACCAGGACCTGTTTCAAAAAGCAGACCACAGACTGTGCATACTCAGATGCCTGAGAAAATCTGTGCAAAAATGCCTTCCGCTTGAAACGTGTGAACACAGAGACCCAGATTTCAAGGGGGGACAATCTGAGCTATAAGAGGCCTTTTGTATGCATGGAGCATGCCCATAAGAAGCATATGGTGGATTACAAGGTCAGTTCAGTACAAAACACATTTAGAAGTGACTTTGGAGCAATATGTGAAAGGGAAAGTGAAAGAATTTGCATTCAGAAAAGCCCTTGGTCAGAATATACCCAAAATACACCTCTGGAAAAAAAATAACTTTAACCACATTAAAAACCTTTGGAATATAATTAATAATCAAACGAAGCTGAACTGCTTAAATTTTTTGCACCAGGAGTGGCATAAAGTTATCCAAAAGCAGTGTGTAAGACTGCTGGAGGAGAACATACCAAGATGCATTAAAACTGTGATTAAAAACCAAGGTTATTCCACCAAATATTGATTTCTGAACTCTTAAAACTTTGAATATGAACTTGTTTTCTTTGCATTATTTGAGGTCTGAAAGCTCTACATCTTTTTGTTATTTCAGCCATTTCTCATTTTCTGCAAATAAATGCTCTAAATTACAATAATTTTATTAGAAATTTGGGAGAAATGCTATCTATAGTTTATAGAATAAAACAACCATGTTCATTTTACTTAAACATAAACCTATAATTAGCAAAATCAGAAAATCTGATTGAGAAACTGAAGTGGTCTCTTAATTTTTTCCAGAGCTGTATATGCCACCCTACGAAAGTTTTAGAATTTAATTTAGTTAAATCCAATTTTAGGCTAAAAGCCAATGATCCACAAAAAGAAATCCTACTAAGTCTTTAAAACTCTGCATGATCAATTGTTGTTACATATGGCCAATGTACACAAATCCACAATCTAAGCCTGCAGTGGCAGACATCCCACCTCTTCTGCAACTTGCAGGATTCTCCTGCTTATCGACACTGGCTCATACTCTAAATCAGGATCTATACACATACTGTTATTGCTATACATTCTGATTGGTCTGGATTTGTGCTTAGTAAACCTGTTTGTGTGCTTTGTGGGTGGAATTTACATCCTGATTTGTTTCAGTGACCAGGATTGAAATTCTGATTGGTCAGTCATTGTTCTTAGTAGATCAATATGTTTGCTATGTGCACAAAGTGGGATTTATATCTTCATTTGTCTGTCTCTGTGCTCAGTAGATCCTCAGTAGGTCCTCTCTGAGCAGGATTTGCACTCAGCCTCTGTCTTTCATGGTGCATCAGTTCAGTTATTTATGCAGTTCCATGGATTGACATGGATCCTTTTTTTTAATTTCTATTTTTTTCCCATTTTCTTCCCATTAGGACTCCCCTTATCACACACCAGTCACACCAGGAGGGTGAAGACTAACGCATGCTTCCTCCGATAAATGTGAAGCTAGCCACCGCTTCTTTTCGAGCTGCTGCTGATGTTGCATTGCAGAGCAGCCAGCGCGCTTGGAGGAAAGCACAGCGGCTCGGCTCCGGTACATCAGCTCACAGACGCCCTGTGCTGCAGACATCACCATAGGAGTGATGTGGGGAGAGAGCGCCATCTACCCACCCGGAGGGAGCAGGGCCAATGGTGCTCCCTCTGAGCACCGGCAGCTTGATGGCAAAGCTGCATGAGAACCTGCGACCTCCTGCTCATAGTGGCAGCGCTTTAGACCGCTGGACCGCTCGGCGCCTTGACATGGATTCTTGCAGAGTGGGAGGTCTGCAAACGTTTAAACCCACTGATTTAACAATAAGTTTATAAGGAGAGTTCAGACTCGTGTATCAATCAGCAATGTTTCTTGGAACCATTTTAAGCAATTGCATATTCCAAAATCTTCGGTCCAGTTATACATTAGAATGAGTTACTGGGAATTGTAGCCACTTTGTCAAGGCCTTTTAGAAGACCCAAACTGCCACCCTCAGCTAAGAGGAAATCACAGTCTCGGTAAATTATGGTTGGATGGTCAGGAACAACCCAACAACCACTAAGGCACAGGCCTGCTAGACCACCAACATCACTGGCTGCTGTCAAGTGGGTATGACATTGCTGTGGACTGAGAGGCTGCCATGCAAGTTGTGGTGGAAAATGCTACGGTAAGATGGGGCAAAGATTGAGTTGTTTAAAGGGATTCAGCCTCAAGAGCACATCATGCTCTGGAACTAATTTGCTGGATGGAAAAGTGAAGAAGGAAGGTTTACCTCAGAAATCTTCATCATAACCTCAAAGGATGAACCGTGGACACAAGTGGGTGTTCCAAAAGGACAATGACAGTGACCCAAACACACATTAATGTTTGCTTTCTGAGTGGATAAAGCAGGCTAACATTTGAAACTTTGAAATAACCTTCTTAAAGTTCAAATGACAACCATATTAAATATATGGGCTGTGTGTTAAGAGTTTGCTTTTTGCCAGGAACCTAAATAATTGGTTCTTATAGAATATTTGATCACCTTTCTCAGCAGAGTTGACAAAAACAGCCTACAGTAGTCGAATATCCAACTAGAATTCTGTGAGAAGCTTGTTTATGGCTTTCAGAAGTGTCAGGTGAAATTTGCCCAATGTGAATAGTTTAATTTGAATCAAACAATACTTTGTATGGCACAAATGCGTATTGAGACATATTAGCTCATGGGATAAACAAAATAAAGGAAAGCTTTACAACCAACCATTGTACTGTGTATACTGTTGATTAGACCACTGAAGGGGTGTCATAGTTTTGTTATGCCATATTTGGCACTAAGCTTGATTTTTAATAGCAAAAATGAATAAATGTCATGCTCGTGTTGTCTCTTTGTGTAAGTAACTATAGGTTTACATAGGATCTCTGGTGGATTTGGTGTTTTACAGAGACTCTAAGACTAGGTCAGTGCCTGAACTGCACTTAGCAGTGCATTACACATGTTGAAAAGTAATATATGACATTGCAAAAACTTAAAATAGTGTAAAAATGTCTTCAAGTGTTGTCTGTCTTGCTACCTCCTCATGTCACAGTGCTGTTAGCCAATCAGAGGCGATGAGCAAGAGCTGAAATCCTATCGTTTTTCTCTGCCCACTCCTCCACTGGACTAAAGCAGTGTTATATTGGATAACCAGAACACTTTCTTTTTCACAAAAACCAGTTCACATGGCATTCATTCATACTAAAGACCACAACTAGACATTTAAAAAAAAAAAAACAAGGAATGAGAGATTTTTTTTTAACCCCCTAGACAAAAAGTGTGATTGTAACTATCAAATTTAGGTCACTTCTAGTACTGTTGTCACATGATATCCGTGTTCAAACAACCCGATATGTAGAATGTACAGATATAATCGTGTGTGGAGAAAAATTAACGTGTACAGCCATGTGGGTTTAGAGTAGTGAACAAACAAGAGTGCTTAGTGCTATTAGCTCTGTGGATAAAGTAGCTCTCTATTGGCCCAGCAGACCTAGATCCTCTCGCTCTCAGCACGATCCTCAGGGAGCAATTCTGATCCTTCCATTTACATTTTCCAAACCAGCCAATACCGCGGGGCATAAGTGGGTCTTAAGGATTACTAAAAGGATTATAATCCAGTGTGTGAGTAAGTTTGTGTGTTTTCAGTGGGCAGGAGGCCATTTCCTAGTTGCCTGTGGTTATTTCTCATCACGGGCATGCATTTGTATTTGTGTGTGTGCGTCTGTGTTTTGGTTCTGGCTGAGGATATGTCTACGATTTTATAATGCTGGTATTTTTTCCATTAGATTTCTTGCTGCTTTCTCGCGGCTTTTCCTATGAATTGTGACACTCAGCCATGCAGTAATTGGACCAAATATTCTCCACATGCTGTGGCACCAAGCTGGGAAAAGCTACAAAAAGGCTGTTATACGTTAAGACAAATGCTTATGTGGCGACTGCTAGGAAGATTCTGTTTGGGAATGCTGGAGAGAAAAGGCATTTGCTTTAACTAATAAACAGCACTCCAACTACACCCTCTAGGATGGAAATTTCCAGTTTAGCAGTAAAGCAAAGCAATTACTAGACTGTGATTCATACATGGTTAATTTGGGGTATAATCCTTAAAGCTGTGACACACCTTGACCAACACTGCCACCCTACAAATGCCTAAGGAACTGCAACCTTGGGAATATACAGTACACATGCAGCAAATGAGTTAAAGGAGAATTGCACCATGTTGTCCTCTACTAATTCTGTGCTTGAAGTATAAACATGGTCATTTAGAGCAGTTTTGTGTGGAATTGTTTGTTGTAGAGAAGTGTACCGGAATCAAAGGTTCTGATATATAGGCTACTTATACATTTGAGCCATTTTTAGATGCTCTTATTCAGAGTGACTCACAATAGTGCTTCACTCTCCACTTTATACACATCCCTAGCTAATGTGAACAGGCTAGAATCCAAAGAAGATACCTCCAGGCTTAGATGCTGCCAGATACCAAAAACAGTGTGAATCACTGGCGCCAGCAGCTGTAATCCTCTATAGACCACAGGATTTTGGTCTTTTTTTTTTAGAAAATAAAATTCTAACAGAAGCATATCATTAGATTTTTAAATATTAAATAATGTGCTCAGGAATGAAATGCATTTTTGGCTGTGTTCACTTCCCTCTCACAACATTTAAGATGCTAATATAATGGACTCTGCACTGAAGGCTGTCAGTCTTTACCGACTTGCTCACTTAAATATTTTACCTCATATTTTAATGGTGTATGAGGAGTTTGGGAGAATTAAACAAATATCAACACAAGTTTTTCCTAGAGACATGAAAGGGGCGCGTCTCTACCACTCTGCTCTTTATTGTCAAAGACTATTTCAGTAGTGAGTTTAATTCTTTCCCTTTCCCTTATAATTCTGCTCTCCTAGGGTGTTTAATAGTCTAGGCTTACTGTTATTTGCATACAGGGGCGTAAAAAAAAGCATTTGTCCCCTTATAGATTTATTATGTTTTTTGCATTTTTGTCATGATTACATTTTCAAATTATCAATCAAATGTATAAATATCAGACAAATTTAGGCTAAACAAATATAAAAGGCACTTTTAAATGATGGTTTCATTTATTAAGGGAAGAAAACTGTCCAAACCAATCTAGCCCTTTGTGATTGAACTGTGATTTTTCACAGTTTTTGGAAGGCTGAGTTCAATTTCACTAACCACAAAGAGGCCTGATTAAATAAAATCAATAATCATATATCAGTCTTAGGGCGTTTTCACACTTGTAGTTCGTTTCTCTGGTCCGAATCAGTTAATGAGTTTGTTTACTTTGTTTTCTCGCTCTGTTCGGTCTGGTTTCACACAGGCATAAATGTAAACGCACCAAAATGCGCATCAATAATCCACGCGAGCAGCCTGTGTCCTCTGATTGGTCAGAGCTGTCTGACACGGGAGTACGTTAAATATAAATATACGAAAAAAGTAAATACAGCGAGAAGATTTTGTGTTCCAGCGCAAATATCTGTGCTTTAACACTGAACGCTGAAACGCTGCACTTTCAAACATAGTGTTTCTACATGCAGCGCAGATTTATATATAATAAACAGAGTCACAGAGTCACGCGGCTGTGAGCAGTGAATGCATGGACACAGTGTTTGTTCACAGCTGTGGTAATTAGCGTTATCTGGCTAATATATTAGTTTAAACTGTGCTTGCTTTATCAGCAGTTTAGCTCAAATAAATGGCTTATATTTAATAGCTGGATCCGATCCAGACCGGATCACGTTCTCACCACAAGCGAACCGCTCCAGAGTTCGTTTGGTACCGGACCGAGACCACCTCCTCTAGCTGGTCTCGGTCCGGTTCTTTTGATGCGCACCCGAGTGCGATTACTGTTTTCACACCTGCTCAATCGAACCGCACTAAAGTTACAAACAGACCAGAGTTCGTTTTAACCGGACCAAATAGTGCTGGTGTGAAAACGCCCTTAAACATGTCTAGAGGTCTACACTGTGTATAAAATGTTATACTATGGCCGACACTCTTAACTAACCTAAAATAAGCCAGTATACGTCTTGTTCCATGTTACATGCACATCCTCTGTTGAAAGCCAATGATTGATGTACAGGTCACTTACAGTTGTCAATGTTGGGAAATTGGTTACAATTTATGCAATCATTGGCATCATTTATTGTATGGTTTTTATTGTATGGGTTTGCGGTTGCATGAAATCTGTCTCTAACGGCACCACTAGGTACAAATGATGCACAGTATCAAACATCTAGATAACTACACTACACTGTGCTTGAATGTCAGTAACATCCATGTAAGACGTTCAGGTCCAGTTGTGAGCCTGTAATAACTGCAAAATTAGTGTTAAGTGCTCTTGAACGAGATTGGTCTTCAGCCTGCGTTTGAAGACAGAGAGCGATTCCGCTGCTCACCCAGGGGAAGTTCATTCAAGTACCTTGTTGCCAGTACCTTGTTATATACTATCAGGACGTGACAGTTGCTGATTTGCTGTATATGACAGTGGGTGCATAAGCATCGACTCAGGCCAAGTCAGTTTATTAAAGACTTTGTTCAAACATCAAACAGAAATGAAGCATATTCAGATAGGTTACTAAGTGTAACAGCTGGGAACACTTTACTGCTTATCAGTTTAAATAAATGCCTACAGACTGTTCTTTCCTGCATCCATTCATCTTTTACAGCATTTCTGTAGATTTATTTTTATTCACACTTCTCCATTCATTCCTCCCAGTCATCCCTAGGCCATTAGGCACAAGACAGGTGTGATTCTGCCTGGTTGTTTTTTCACCCACCTGCCAAGCTTCCCACACCTCCTAGCTGTTACCTCACCCTTCAGCACTTCCTATTTTGAAACACTTTAAAGTAATCTAAGACAGCCTGTAATTAGATTTCTATTTCTAAGCCCCATTCACACTATTAGTCATTTATTTCATTATTATTTATTGTTAAAACCATGTTTGATGAAAAAAAAAATACATTTCATTGGTGAAGATATTTAAACGTATGGTTATGCAAAATCATGTTAGTATTTGTTTAATTAATTAGGAATTCATTTAACCCATGTGTATGTGGAAAAAAACAAAATATAAAAAACAGGAGTACGTTTACATTTTGTTTAACATAAACTAGATGTGAAACTACTGAAGAGAATTCGTTGATTTTGAGAGGTATACAAGTATATCTAAAGCAAGAAATATACTGCATTCTGGAACAATAAACCATATTCGAGAACTATGATTTGAAGAAGATCTGCTCAAAGTTTTATTTCTTCTATTAAGAATCTTAATGGTCTCAGTGGAGTTGCAAGGCTTTTCCAGTAAAGAGTATCTAGCAGGTGTCTGTGCTTGGACAAAAGCTAACTTTAGCAGGCTGACATCTATTATCTTTCTCTTTAATTCCTGCTAGCTCACACGAAACAGACTACCTCAGAGTAGAGCAAACCACACCTCACCACACCACTAAACACAACACAACTCTCCCCCTGCGTCTTACCCCCTCCCCCCTCTGCCCATAGCACACACACACATCCCATACCTGCACTACTGCTTATACCAGCACTATCATACCCACTTTAATTCCTTCTACAAAAGTGAAATTTACAATATCACTATTGCAATATTGTATTGTGTCTCTTGTCTCACGTATGTCTATCTGAAACCTTGTCGTATTGTAGCTACACTTAGTGTCTCTCATTCTTTTATATAATAATCTTATTTTCTGTACTTGCTGTAACTTTTTGGGAAAGATGTCATTTCAATCCTATGTATGTCCTGTATATATGCAGTATAGACAATAAAACTGATAGCGTGTACTCAGATTCACCTAAATTGGCAGCACAATGGAAGTTTTCCAAGCCAACTTAATTGGAAACTGAGCACATTCTAGTGGTTTAACCAAAAAAAATATTTTAAAAATAAACAAATCAGATCTAAGAAATAATTTAGGTAACAGGAAAGAGGGTTGAGATTGACCTCCTCAGTCATACACTCTAAAAAACAGAGGTACGATATGAGTACTTTTTTGTACTCGAAGGTACATTCTTTATAATTGTACCCTCAAAGGTACAATATTGGTCTTTACAGGGTCAGGTTTGTTCCCTCTGAAGTACAAAATCATTTCTAACAGCAATAAGTACAGATTTGTACCATTTAACCAGCCAAAAGGTACATTCAGTATTCTGCATCACTGTACTAATAAACAGTATATATTTAAATTGCACATTTTTTATTTGAAAGCCAGACAATTTTGTATCATCAAGTTTTTGAGCCATTTTTAGTTGATGACAATGTTTATAATCTTTATAATCTATACTGGCACAAAAACCATGGGTACAAAAAAGGACTTTCACTGAAAGGTACTTTTTTGTACCTCAATATAAGGTACAGCCCCAGCGACAAGCTTTGTACTCTTTTAAGTACAAATCTGTACTTATATTTCTTAGAGTGTAGTTACAATAAGATCAAATGTACAGAAAAACAAATGAGGGAACTTAATTTTGATCTTCCCATGATCTTTAGAAGAACCAGCTGATGTCACTTCCTGTTGTAGATGTGACTTGTAGAATGTTCCAGATATTCCAGATTTGTCAGATGTTTTACAGTAACAGGAATGAGTGAAAGCCAGAGATACAACTAAAATGTGTATTTTAACATCTTTGAAGGATTTAAATAATTATATTTCATAGTAATGTTTATAATTAGAGAGTGGGGACAGGTAACAAATGCAAAGTAGTTTTTTTTATTATATAACTTACTTTTGCAATTAAGTCAATGTACAAGACACTATGCTAAATAATAAAATGTATTTTAAAGTTATTTTGTGTGCACATTTACCAGACATCCCAAGTTGCAAAAGTTGATTTCAGGGAGGTTGAACTCCTGTCTTAACCTGTCTTAACTGCACAACTATAAATGACTACAGACGTATTCAGACGTGATCTTTTCTTTCAGTTATACTAATATGGTGTTTTTATGGCTAGTTGTTTTTATATATACATACTTGATCTGATGGAGGTGGGAGGCAGGAAGGGTTTAGAGTGATACATTTAAGGTGGAACAAAGTCTTGTTTATTCTGCCTGTTTACCTGAAGTGTCTGCCAATAAATAAACATGTTTAAAAAAAAAGACAAAAGAGATTATCTATGCTAGATCCATGCTAATCTGACCCTTGTCACAACACAATCAACCACAGTGGGTGCCCACATATCATCAGTGTCTTTTTTTTTTTTAACCAAAATATGGACACCCTGTGCTCTGTGAATCTTTTAAGTCATCATGGTGATGTAAACAGCTAGAAAAGCAGAGCTCATTTGTTTTTTCATTTGTTATCCCACCATAAAAAAAAACTAAACAAATCAGTGTTTCATTCTGAGGTAAAATAACAGGCTTTTTAATCAGCTTGAAGAACCACATCTGAACCAAACCAGTCTTACTCATACTTGCTATATTTACACATCAAACAACAGCTTAAAATACTGAATGATTCTAATGCACTTTTAAACTAAGCTAATGTATAATACAGCTTCATTACTTTTTTAGATATTGCATGTTTTATTTTTTCATCATGTTTTTAATTGAACATACATTATATTAAAGTGTACTGGTGGGTCTCCAGATGAATACAGTTCCAGATGATTTTGCAGAAGGGGTGGAGTGTTAATAGCTCGTTCAGTAGCATCCACACAGTTTCATTCGGGGATAGGGCTTCTTGAGTCACTCTATGACTGTTTGGCACAACTATCCACCAAGTTTCATTGCTGTCGATTGAGTTTAAACATGCACAAATGGTAACGCTTTATAATACAGCCCGTGTTTTAGAGGGTAAGTGATGTGTACTTAAAGAGTAAGAATGGTAAAACACTGTACACTACATAATACAGCCCACTCCCTGCTGTTTCTGAGTACTTACTGAGGAAGTACTGTGTACTTATAGAGTAAGAACAGTAAAAATCAGGTGAGGTTTGGGTTTATTAACCATTATTATAAAACCTTGTGGTTTCTGTGTATTAATGAATACATTTCCTTTAAAATCTCAGCATTCCTGATTGGTTATTGAGTATATAAATATTATTATGTTTTTTAGACTTGACATTACAAACTATTCTGTTTCTAGCTGCTCTGCCCTTGACAGTTTTAAAAGCATGAATCAAATTCTCATCTTCTTTTTAAACTCATGTAAATATTCAAATAATAATTTCCTGGAGTGTGACTGGAATGAAGCCTTCATAACTGCCATGAACAAAGGGCAAAATTATTATATATTATTTTATATTAAAATTGCAACACAAGTTTAGGGAAATTGCAGGTTCTCCTGTGCTTTATTTGTACCTACATTTAAGTATGACTAGGACCCCGTAAGAGTTTTGTAATTTCTGAATTATAGAGAACAGTTACACCGTAAGTGTTGGGAAGGTACAAGGTAAGTTTTAGAAAGTTACCTAGTTTTCACACTTTTGTTCCTGGTTGTACTTTATTTATACGTACAGTTAAAGTACCTATTTTTTATTTTGAATGTACTGGTTCATCCAGTGAAATTACACAGTAAGTAAAGGGAATTTACCCTCTAAAACGCGGGCTGTATTATAAAGCGTTACCAAAAATTCTTGTATATTGTATCAATAGGCTCTTTTATAGGTCTATAGACTTTTAGTACTTCTAGTCCAAAGGTACATCCATCTGTTTGTCTGTCTGTTTACCCATACAGCTATCCATCCATCCATCTTATCTTGTCTAAAATATATAGACAAAATTTAATACCGTAGAGTGAATATGCTGATGGGGAAAAGAGAATAGGGTGCAGTAGGTTCACCCAGTACACCCAGTACTGGTTTGAGGTCCACTTTGATCTCATTAGGGGCATTCAGTTCTGTACCAAAGTATCTAAGGAAACATCTCCAAACAGTTTGCACCACGACCACAAGCTCACTCCAAACTGACCACAGAGCCATCCAGTAGACTGCAAGTGAAACCAGCTGCAAGGTTGCAGGATTCTGGACATCTGCCCTGGAGCAATTTCACCTTACCCAGCTTCCCCCTACTCTCTTTCTCTTTCATCACTGCTCCTCTTGTTCTCTTTCATCCTCTCAGTCCTCTCTTATTTGATCTCTTATCCTCCACGTCTCTTTCCCAACCTCACGCTCACCACCAGTTCTCTTTTGAAGATTTGTCCTTGAACTGGTTCTGCTGATTCCTGAGCGATGTCAGGGCAGTCCTTTTAAAATATTCCCTTCATTCACAGATCTGAACTTTTCTATAGCTCTCAAACGAGAGTTTCTGAACGTCATTTTCTTCTAGATGTGGCCAATGAGATAAGATTGCACTTAGAACACCAATATCACATCCAGACATGTCTCTTAATCCACACAAAACCATCCAAAATCAAATATATATATATAGTATATAGTAACAAGAAAAAAAATAATTTAGCATAATACTGTATATGGTATCAGTCCACACCTTGTTTAACTATATCCCACACTGATCACTGTTTTTTTTTTTTTTCGTTTTTTTCTCATGTCTCACTTTGTGATTGTGTTAAGAAGGAAATCTCTACATTTTCTGAAAATATTAAAGCGTTTCTGTGGACAGTTAAAAATGTAGAACACAGAAAGTGATCTAAGAACTGTAGTGTTTTGGCAAAGCTGCATCTGAACACAGCTTTTGCCTTCAAAAGAGTGCCACCAGAAGTGGCACCAGAGGGCCAATCAAGACAACGAGATAAAACAGCGACCTCACATACTGTGCTGTAATATTTGAAGATGCTCCTGGTGATTTTTTTTTTTTTTTGGTTAAGAAATTGTCAATATGACATCCACCAGTAGACACAATTTGAAACAATATGACATGATGTCATATTAACAAATTCGCAACAAAATATATATTTTTCATCAGGAGGTTATTTTCTGTGAGATCATTTGTTTTTTTTTCCCTGAGTGTATATTTATTTTTCTATATTTAAGACAGCTGTTGAAGCCAGTCATACATAAAACCAATTATGCAGCAGTTGTTCATTTAATGACTGCCTAAAGTTGTCTTGTCTAATATTTTAATTGATAATGCATTTCTTTTTCAGTTGTACCAAGGGGGGGGGACTTGAGAACACTGGTTAACACTGATGTTTTGATCAGCCTAGTTGACATTTTTTGGCTTTGATGATATATTTTAGCACATAAACGCAAGTGATATAGTCAAATTAATGGATTGTCTACACTAGGAAATCTGACATTTTGAAAGAAACAAACTGAATCTTTGCTTAATATTTCTGCTCCCATTGTTCTACAAGTAAAAATAAAAAATAAAGGGGATATTTGTGTTGCTTCTTCAGTTTCAGTACTGTAGATGTGGCAATCATGGATCATAATTAAGCAATTGCTTGTTCAAATCAGCCCTTTAATACTTAATTGGGCCGCAATTCACTGGAGACCAGGTAAGTTGTGCTCTCTCTCGGACTCTGGCTGCTGATAGCAAGCCGCATGATCTGGCATTCGATCCGGTAAACTTTCTTTCTGTAAGATAAATAATACGCCAAATTAAAATAAGTAGATAATAAGTGTTAATTACTCTAGTATTTTTTTATACATATGTTCAAGTGTAGCTCATTAAATAATTAACACAACAGAGATATGTTATTAATTGGTTCGCAATCCACTGCATCCTGGGATTTTTAATTTTTTTCCTGTTTCTGTGTCTTCCGTTGCTAGTTCCCCATAGCAACTGAAAGTAAACCCCACTGGCCTTCAGTAATGACACTTCCAAACACCGTCCCACACCACTAAGAATATCCATTTTGAGTAAAAAAAGAAATGACTAATGTAGCAGCAGCAGCACTTATGAGAGAGTCATTTCTTTACCCACACATCAGAAATGGCCACAAGGAAAGCCTGGCTGACTCAGCGCGGGATCTGCTGCTCACCCGCGGATCACACTGGGCTGACAGTAGTGGGTTCTGCCTTCTCTTTCATCAGATTGTCGGGCAGCAGGCATGTGGTTTGAGGTAACACCCAGTGCCAACGTGGTATCGAAAAGAAACTCTACAATAACGGGCCTGACATTCTTCAGCAAATATGGCAACAGGCTGTTAGTGCTCATCAAGTCAACTTTGCCTAAAACAGATTTTCAAACATGGTAATGCCACAGAAAACATCTCACTGATCTGTCACTGGCAAACCAGTCAAAAGTTTGTTCTCATTCAATGTTTTACTTTTTTTTTTCTTTTCGTTTTCTCTAATGTCATCCAGAAGTGTTAAAGCTCCACTAGGTAGGATTGAGATTTTGTGCTTGTGGGCTTCCCCTACAGTTGCAGAGTGTAATAAATGTTTCAGGCCGATTAGTTTCTCTTTCTCGTTTTCTGGCTTTCACAGACATATTTGGTCTCTTTCCAGCTTCTGCCAGATTGTCTGTATGTTAGTTTGTAAAGAATGGACCAGTAGTCCTTGTAGAACTGTTAGAACTAAATGTCGGAAAGCAGGTCGCAGTTCTGGCGAGCATTGGTCGCGGCCGCCTCGGAAAACTTACAGAGTCTGGTTTGAGCTCAGATGAGCTCCAGCACAGACACGAGAGCACCGCTATTCCTCCTATTACACCTCAATGCAGCGCTGCAGTGAGTTTCAAGCTGTAGTTTTACTTCTTTAAAAAGATCAAAAATCAAGGAAATCCTACCAAGTGGGGCTTTAAATGAACCAACATACTTGTGTGTGTAACGCAAGCTTATCTGGGGCAGTCCTGATGAGAGCCAGTTTCATTATAACATTTTTGATGGTCTTTGTGACTGGATACTTTCAAAGTTCTTGAAATTTTCCTGATTAACTGACATTCATTCCTTCACCTCATTTAAATATAAAACATATGCTGGTCTGTTTACCTTTTTTTAATAACTACATAACTTTTTACAAAATAATTACATGTTTTTCTTCATAGTGTGGATGACTTTAATATTAATATACTGTGCAATGCAGAACATTTTATATAATGAAAAAAAACTGAATTTAAGGAGTGTCCATGCTTTTGACTGGGACTGTATGTTGATGCAAAAAAATGATTGATGCATCTGAAAAAGATAATAGCAAACAAGACGCTGCTGATTCACATGAAGTGGGGAACTAGTGAGCAGGAAAACAAGTAAAGGACTTTCCATTAGAAATGTCCCTCAGCTCTTCTCTTTCTGTATAGAACTGGGATTGAGGTAAACTGGCTTAACTGACAAAAAACACAAAGCAGTTTACCCAGAATTTAGTCTATATGAGAAAAGCAGAGGATCATTTCCTCTAGACAGGCTTATACTTTGGGATTAAGTAAGTTATGCTCTTAAATCAACAGCAGGAATGGGCAGAAATCTGAAAAATTGTTTAAATCAATCCAATAATATGGTTAAAAGGTAAATTATATTACTTTACCATGATTATTTTGTAACTATGACTACTAGTTTTAACAAAACAGCATGTATTGCAGTTTGACTGTAAATAAAAATGTGAAAATTGTGTTTCTTTATCATACAAAATGTAGCACATGAACGGGTTAATATGACTGGTGTTCACATAAAACTTCCAGTGGCATAAATTTAAAACCATATAGAATTTTGATGAAACTTTAATAATACAGATAAGACCACAGTGTAGTTGCTTGTGGTTATTTGTTTTATTGCTGGTGTGTGTGTGTGTGTGCGCGCGTGTGTTCTACTGGCTCATAGACTTTATCTTTTCTACATGCTACGTGAGAAACAGATGGAGGTATACCCAGCTGACCAGTGTAGGGTATGATTTTGTTTAAGGATGATGGTTTAGCTGGTCTACAAGCGTGATCAACCTTGGCCATGCTGGTCAATCAGCATAACCAGCAAGAGAAAGCATGTCAGTTAACATGAATAGCATGAATAATTTGCCCAAGCTTGGCTCATGTATGGCATCACACATGGAGACTCTGCATTAAGTCAACCTCAGACTATACAATGTTTTTGTCCTTTGTGATGTTCACTACGTCAGATTAAACCATAGACTGTGTACACCTGGACAGAGCATCGTGGGACCAGTGACTGTATGGGTGGAACCAATAATAAGCCGTCAGCTCCGCTCCGCTCTATGGAGGCAGCCCTCAGGGGCGGGTTTATTTAAATTAATGGGCTGTCTCTCCACAGTCTTTCTCACTCCTTTGGTCTCTACTGCGCAGACTCGGGTTTCAGGATCACCAACATGGCTTCCACATCTTGGAAGCCAAGATTTTGGCTTCATTTTCATTTAATAAATGGGAACATTTAATAGATGTGTCCATCTTTTTACAGTCTCTGGATTAAACAGTCATCTTTGTTTTGTGTTTTACTTAGAAAAGTGGCAACACCACACATTAATCAATTCAATTTATTTATCATAATCAATTGACCATATAATCACTGACCAATCATCCTCTGCATCCTTCGTAGGTCATCATGGAGAAGGAGCAAAGGATCAGACAATTTTGGCTATTGGTCAGTGCCAGGGAGCACATCGCAGAGCATGTCAAACTAGGTAAAAACAAAGACTTTTTACATGCTAGTCTTTTTGTTGGACAGTCTCATGGTGTCACTCATGTCAAATTACTGCTCTTTAACTATGACCTTTGATCCAATGCAGGCAACTTGTTGGGTCAAAATCAGGCTAAATTTGTGCAGTCTTATCCAGGCATTGTCCATGCAGGTTGGTTTATGCCTGGCAACCAGAGAGATGGTACAAGTAGCATGGGCCAATTGCTGTTTTATACCCAGTCATAGCATACACTATGCTGGCCAAGAGCTGGTGTGTTTTAATCTAAATTACCATCTTTTACCACCATCAAACACCAGCTTAGACCATCTGAAAGCAGCTAACAGCAAAAGCTGGATATTTTAGCAGAATAGTATGTCGCAGGTTTGCTAACATGAATTGCTGACAAAGCCAGTGTGTGTGTGGTGATGTGGATTATGCATATCTAGATCTCCGACTGCAGCACTTTTAGTTGAGTTTAATCCATCAAAGTGAAGGCTAGTCGTTTCACTGCAGGCTGCTGGGAGAACTAATGCACAGACAATGTACCTCCCACACGTCAGACCTTTCTAATGTCTTTGTTATGGTGTGAGTGAAAGTGAATCGGGCCATGGGAGAAATGCCAAGTATGAGAGATGCTAAACATGAACACGATTAAACAGAGAAAAATGTCCAGAGAATTAAAAGGGTGAATAATAGATAGAGATAAGAAAGACTTATCGGGTAAGCGAGTGAGAGAAATTAGCAAGCGAGAGAAATTAGCCGATGACCCAGTGAATAGAGCTGCAATCAAATGCTTTTTTTCTTAGCTCTGTGCACAGATGATGAAGACAGACAAATGTAAACCTTACAGAAAAGCACGTTTTTATTTTTTGTCCTTTTTTTTTTCGATCTATTTTGTTTTTGTGTTTTGGCTATGTTTTGTTTCTGTCTTGCCAAATCCCTTGTCTCCGCCTTAGCCCCACCCTGCCCTCTGTGTCCCCTCTGTCTCATTTGTAACCCCACCTCCTAGTTTCCTGCACCAGGTGTTCTCAACCCTTTTCCTGTATAGAGAGCCCCTTGTTTGAGTGTTTCTTTTCTAGTCTTTTTGTAAATTTTCTGTATGCTTTATGAGCTCTTGTCAGGTCTGTCAAGGTCTTATTGTGCTCCTGTCCTGGTATTGGTTGTTCTTTGATTTTTGTTTTCAATTATAATGTTATATCTGTATAGTCCTCTTATTTATTTATTCTTAGTCTAGTTTTCTTAGTTTGATTTTTTTGCTTGTCTGATTTGCATAGTCTTGTTTATTCTGTTTTTTGTTTTTACTTACCTTTGTTTGCTTTCTGTTTTTTGTTTGTTCATGTTTATTCAAATAAATCTTATTTTCTGAGTTTATGTCCACCCTTTCATCTTTCTCCAACTGTGACAACTTTTAGTTATATACAAATATTTCTTGTACAAATGAACTGACTAAATACGATCATAAAAAATTGATCACAACAGCACCTATTATAAAATGCAAACGATTAAGAGACATCCCTTTGTTTTCTCCTCAGTTTTATCCTATTAGTTCGTACTCCCCCTACCACACAGTGTTACTAGTGCTGGTAGGGTTTAAAGTGTGCTTTCTCCAAGTTACATACAGTGGCTTGCAAAATTATGCATATCTCTTGAACTTTTTCACATTTTATCACCTTACAAGAACAAAGTTAAACTTTTTTTATTGAGTTTTTAAGTGAAAGACCCTAAACATACAGCCAGAGCTACAGTGGAATGGTTTAGTTTAGAATGTTTGTGTGTTAGAATGGCCCAGTCAAAGTCCTGACCTAAATCATATTGAGTTTTTGTGGAAATACATACAAAATGCTGTTCGCAAACACTCTCCATCCAACCTGAAAACAAACGTTCCTTTAACCCTCCTGTTGTTATGTTCTGGGTCAAATTGACCCGTTTTAAAGTTTGAAGATCTACGAAAAATAGTTTAAAAGTATGTTTTCAGTATGAAACTTCTTCTGCTTGCCTTAATTAGTGTAATCAACATATATTATATGTTAAAATGGTTTATCTCACACATTTGGAACCACCCCCTGCAAAAACTAAAACTAAAACACAATTGCAATGTTATGTCTCAAAATTATGTAAAAATATTGGGTTTTATATGTTGGTCTTTCAAAGGTAATAAGTAGTGGAAATGAATTGTTTGTGTAAATGTTTTTTTAATAAACAAATTAGTGAATTATCCTTATTAAAGCATCACCTGTTAGAGGTAAGAAACACCATTGCACTAAATATTGATATAATAATTAGTAATGGAGTTAGTAATTAAATATTCACACTGCTTGTTAGGATTTTTTTGGTTTCAGAAGATCATATTTTGGATAATCAAATATGTACCAGGTCAAACTGACCCAGGAACACCATTGCTGTTCCTGAAAAATGAATAAAAGAGCAGGGTTAATATCTGTTCCGATACAAATACCAACAAACATACTGACAAATAACATCTTTAGATTTTTTTTTCATAAGACAGAGTGGTTAAAGGTGTCCTCTATTCTACACCAGCTTTCATTTCGTACACAAATTAATTATCTGTCTGTATAATTACTCATGGGTGAGAATGTGGGGGTGGAGGTTTCATCCACACACACACACACACACACACAGAAGCTCATGCAGACACAACCAGCCACACACAGAAGACAGAATACATGACTAAGCAAGCGTAAAATGGCATCGACTCACATGCAAAAAAAATCAGAAAACCAAAACAAACACTAAACAAAACATGACTCACACACAGCGTCAAGCCCTATTTGAGGGTGTGTGTGTGTGTGTGCTCACTTTTACCAATGATGCCAAATGATCCTCCAAACCTCTTTAAGTGGGCCGGAGGTAAAACGCTGAAGGTAAAACACTCACTGTTTCCTATACACCAACTTTACAAGCCTGTTAATGCTACACTGTTAAATCCAACAACAAAACATTCACTGTATAGGGATGTTCTAACTGCGTTAATCACTTCCATCAAGCCTTGGGGTACAGAGATGGCTAAGTTTACGGAGGTGTTTAATGTTCGTGTTGTGGAAAATTCACACAATCAAGCGACGTCTTCATAAATGATAATGTCAGACTCCCAGAAAAATGAGCTGGGTGTCTAAATACTACCTGCTGCTATTACTCTAACCAAATACAGCTTTAATATAATGATTTTTACCTCCTACTAAACATTGTACTGAAATACTTACTGGTGTTTCAATGTTTTAGGACTCAATCATGTTAGTATTGTGTGTGATATCAATTTAATACAGCAAGTCTTTGTGATGTATCAAGAGCCACGGTATCCAGGGTAATGTCAGCATACCACCAAGAAGGACCAACCACATCCAACAGGATTAACTGTGGACGCAAGAGGAAGCTGTCTGAAAGGAATGTTCGGGTGTTAACCCGGATTGTGTCCAAAAAACATGAAACCACGGCTGCTCAAATCACGGCAGAATTCAATGTGCACCTCAACTCTCCTGTTTCCACCAGAACTGTCTGTAGGGACAATAAATTATTGTGGTCTAAAACCAGGTGTTTCAGTTTCATTGTCCAACCCCTGTATGTCTGTTATTATCAGTACACAGTGATGGCAGCGCTTGGAGCTGTAGCTAGTGTTATAGGATGTAAACAGTGTTTGTTTTTTAATGAGCTTCTTGTGCACTTTTTAAGTTATTAATGCCTCGTTTTAAATGTCAGGGCTCTCCAAATTCTAGCAAGGAGGTGTGGAGCTACTTTGAGCTGGATAACAGTGGAAAAATCGATTTATCGGATTTGTTACCCAGTCTGAAGGGTGTTTGGACAAACTGTTAAAATTTCTGGATCTCGGAACGCTGTGGGAGAACAGAGGTGTGCTATTCATCAAAGGTAAGTACTTTTTATCATGTTTTACTACAACAAAATTCCATTTTACACCTGAGTTCTCCTTTAAAGGTAGAAATATACTACTATATATGCTGCTTTCTGTTTGACCATAGTCCTGAATGGGTCATGAACAGTGGGTAAAAATAGAAGTCTCTAACCCAAATTCTAACTCTGTTAAAACGTGAAAAGAAAGTTTATACAAACTCGACAGCAGCCCCTAATACTGAATTGGTTCTTCTATCTGTTTTCTCTTTTTCCAATTGTAGAAAAGCCTACACTACCAGAGTGAACCTGTATAACACAGGCCTGACAGAGAGTGACTGTGCTTTTGCGTGTAACTGTGACAGTTCATTTCCAGAGAGCAGGGAACACTCCAGTCCAGCTTTCAGGGCCATTAGGAGAGCTGAGTAGAGAACACTTAAATCACCAGGAAATGCTCCAACACATAAAGCTCACTTCTAATGCTACACGTTGCCATGCTATGCTTCAGGATTTTTAGTGTGTGGTCCTGAAAGCCTTCAGCACTGCTGTTTCAGAAGTGGAGATTTGGGGTGGGCAGGCTAGAGGCAGTGGTTGATGTACTGTGAAGAAGTAAAACGTAAAGCATGTTTGTGGTACATAAGATTGAAGTCAGTTGTGGTATCAGACTTCCTGTAGTTTATATTCACTGTAGCTCAAACTGCAAAACTGAAGAAGACCAGTTTTGAGACCAAGCATGTTATGCATGTCTGACTCAGTACATGATAGATAGCCAGCTAACAATTTTTGAATAGTAGAACGTTTTCTAAATCTTACAGTTTTGTCAAATTTTCTGTGCATTAGACGTGACATTTTATGTAATGTTTTCAGTTTTAACTTTGGGAATGTTACGTCATGAACGTTTTCATATTCATATATATTTCATATATAATGTACGTATTCCTCTAGCTGGGAAGATTATATAAGAATTATTATGTCGCATGTTTTTTTTTATATATTACAGGCTAACCCTTCTGTAACCTTTTTAAACATTGATAAACATTCTAAAAAACATTATCAGATAGATAGATAAACTTGCATAAACTTGAACTAATAGACATGTCTGGTGACAACTTTAAAGTGAAGCTACAAGGCTAATTTAACTTTTTTATATCTAAGTTTTCTCAGCAAAGAACTTTAATAGTAATAGTAATTCTTCCAACAACTTGGATGAGTAAAAAAGCAGGATCAGTGGTTAGTTAAATTTATTTTTTTGTGCTTTTGTGGATTTTCTTGTGCTCTTTTGCTGTTAATGTTTTTTTTTTGTTTCTGGAATCTTTTGTTTGCTTCTGCTTTGTTTTTTGCTATATAATCTATATAGGAAAAATATGATAATGTGATTTTAATTTTATAAAACTTTTGGAACAAAGTTAACTCCATAAAAATCTCCTTACAAAATGTACATGCCATTTTACTGTACATAGACAAAACACTCTCAAACACACACAGTATGTGAAACAATCAAGTATTTTATTATTATTATTATTATTCGTTTTTAAATCTTTATTTTTTACTTTTTTACGCTGGACTTTTTTTTGGCTCATTAGCGCCATTAATGTTTGGGCATGGAATTGCATCCACCTATAATCTGATCATTGCTTGTGAGTAAAGGAGAGATGAGTAACAGGACAGAGGCACTTCAGTTGGCCAATCATATTTTAGCTGGGGCCAATGTCACTGGTGAGTGTAAGATTTCATTACTCGTTAGCCTCAGTTCCAGAGATAACTTGTTTTGACTGATTGACTTAATTTAAGCTAAAGGAAATATTAGATTTTTGCTAAAGTGTTGAAACTGTACAGTAAACTGTAATATGTTGAAGCTTACACAGATTAGCATTACATTAGACAGCATAGCCCAAGTCTGGATTGATATACTACAGCTGTATGAAAAGTTTTCATAAAGTTGTCTCTTATTCATGGTTTATTTGGCCCCTCAGGGACTTTTTTAATATGCTAAAACCGACCAACATAAAGATGTTGCTGCATTTTGTGAACATGTTTAACAGATTTTTGTAAAAATGTCCTTCACAAACTTACAAATAACTTCACCACTTCCTAGCTGAAATAAGTTCTCGAAATATAAAACAAGCTGTGATTTTTAAGCTGCTGCCACCAACTCAGGAAGAGCTAAAGCATTCAAGACTTCCCTTTAAATAAATACAGCTGAGCTTTCAGACAGGAATGAGTTGGACAGTAAGTGAAGCATATGTTTCACTGAGAGAGAGGTCAGTATGGAGTGTTTGCTGCCCAGTGAAAGAAGGGTGCAGTTTATATTCTCTCTCTCAGCGCCAAAACCACTGAACAACAAACCCTCAGCAGCTGCTCGCCACTCTTCATTTCACCCAGACATACAGAACCAGGACAGCGGGAAGAACAACACACACTGGATTTCCTCTCAAAGCCTGTGTAAAATCTCAGCCTGAAACCTGTTTTTTTGATGTAGTGATTATTCAACCAAAATTCCAATTGCATGATTTTTTTTCTTTCTTTTTTTATTAAATAATTTTATTTTAAATTTTCTCCCATTTCTCCCCAATTTAGACAATATAGCTATTTATCCAACCCACTACCCATTATGACAGTTTCAGCTCTAGCAGTAACAAGTAAATGGGTGCTTTCCAAATGTTTTTTTTTATGACTTACTCACCTTTGTAACAGGAATTGAAGATGATTTAAATGAGTAATACAACATGCAACTACCTGTATCTTATTGTGTCATCATGCTGTTAGCACCTGGTGCTTAATGGTGGTCTGACGCCATCTGAAAATAAAATAACACAGTGCATTGCTGTTGCTTGTGTGCACAATAATGTGAAATTCACAAAATATCCTTTATTTTATTATTTATCAACTAATCTTTGTTTAAATGTACATTGAGAAGTATACTGAGGGTGACTCTCGTTTACAGTTTAGAGGAGAGTTTAAATACTGTAACTATATTATGCTGGGCAGTGACGTGCAGACGCTATGGCCCAATGTGCTTGGGCAACTGCCCTTATGCCGTCCTTGGCTGATATTGCCCTTCCGAGGGAGGGGAAAAAATAATATAGGTAAATATGATTTCATATTTCAACAAGATTTTCTTATAATTCCTTATTTTGATTGAAGTTTCTTAAAACAAAGTTTTCGGAGTCAATCATTCAGATTCAGACACCTCGAGAGATAGGCAAAAGGGAGGGGCGCGGGCGTAGTGGGGGACATGCAGCATGCTTCACTAGAAAAAAAAAAGCGCAGCACACGACCGGGCGGCGCTTCAGCCGACTAGCAGAGATCGTGGGAGTAGAGCAACTGCCCTGAAGGTGAGCTTAAAATGTAGCCTTCACAGTATTACAAGAAATGATCACAATCAACTTTTTAGATTACTCTTCTGAGCTTTATGGGTTCTCTTTTGGTTGTGCCCATGTTTGGTATGATCACTATAACTCTTGTTTTCAAGTTAATGCAAAACCTTGTTATTGTTAAGCCGATGTATTAAATTAAAACCCAAAGTGTTGTTTTATATCTGATAGCATCATATGGTTTGTTCAACCAATGTAATGCATGCAACAATTGGTACATTATTTCTTGTGAGTTGTTATTATTAAATGACTCACATTTACTCATCCAACCGTATATCTGGTCATAGTCATCAAACAACTCGATCTTTGTTTCATCTGAGCATAAAACTTTCCTCCAGAAGGATTTTACTGTGTCCATGTGGTCAGCTACAAACTTTAGTTTAGCTTAAAGGTGTTGTTTTTGGAGAAGATTCTTCTTTCTTGGACAGCAGCCTCCCAGTCCACTGGATTGTACATCAGCAGTCAAATATTTTAGAACATCATCAATCTTTCAGTTTTATTAGTCTTCCGTTCTTGTGTAGTCTAGTGTGAGTGTGAGTCCTAACACAGATCAGAAACGCTTCTCAAATTCAGAAACTAGTTGTTGTTCTATTGTCTTTCTCTTCTCCAACACACCTGATTTGAATTCTGCTTTTATTGATGATGTTGTAATCTAATCAAAAACTGCATCTGTGGCTTAAATATACCCTTGTGAAAAAATATATACTTAATTGTACTTAAAACATATAGAGAAATGTCTAAGATATATATATATATAAGATATATATATATATATATATATATATATATATATATATATATATATATATATATATATATATATATATATATATTAAATTAAAGTTTTACCATACGTTTGAAAAAGTACCATATAGTGTATTTTAAATGAATAAACTACTATAAAGTACACTTTTAGTTAAATGTAATTCAAGATACTTCTAAAAAAACTATTTCTAAATATACTTTTGTAAATGTTTAGCAAAGTGTGTTAAAAACAACTCTTACAGTAGTTCACTTATAATACAATTTATCATGTAACTTTTTAGAAAGTAAATTAAATTACTACATTGGTAAAATGTTTTAAACAATATTTTGGTCTTACATTAATATAACAGTTGAAATGTATTTCAGTGCTCTGCAATTATAATTAGGAAAATATAAATATGAGTAACTCATATGATACAGTGTTAAATAACACATTTAAATGTCAAATGAAAGAAAAAAAATAAAGGAAATTTGTAACACGCTAAAAATTGTCGTACAGAATATTAAAATAGATTTTTATACCGAACGAAGTACACTAGAAGTGTGCTACTTACAAAAGACAGGAACAAGAAGCATATTTGTATTATAATGTAAATGTGTTTAACATCAATTCTTAGTAACTTTTTATTATACTCTGTATAATAGTGATACAGTTGTAAAACTCATTTAAAATAAGGGGTTACATACATGAAGTAGTATGTTTTAAATGTTACTTAAGTATATTTAAAATAGTTCCATTTTAGTACAGTTAAGTACACTTAGCACAATTTAAGTAAGGCTTTTGTACTATTTTTATACAATTAAAGTATAATAAGTACAAAAAAGTTGTTCCATTTTAGCTCTCTTTAAATATATTAATTAATAATGTGGCTACAAGAGCACTTTAGTGCACTATTGCATAATAATGCTTAGTATACTTTAATCTACTTTTTTCACTAGGGTATTCACTGTCAAAAAGCATGTGTCTATCTCAGGCATTTATTTCTCCACTGATTTAACCGTTGATGTAGGTTAAATGTAGAGTTATAGTCACAGAGCATGATGGACTGTGTAATGTGTAAAGTGACGGGTCATTCTGTTTCATTACTGGATTGTATTATTATGGTCTAGGCAAGGTTGCCAAACATCTCCATCATGTACTTAATTTTGTCGATCCAGACTAAGTGGCAGTGCTGTCATGGCAACTGAAGGGAAGAGGCTTCAGAAGAGTGGATGAATAGGTAAAGATGTCATTGCAAAGTTATGCAGACACGATCTGCAACACACACACACATATACACACTTTTACATGCAGCACACACTGCACATATCTCATATCCTCAGTGAATCAGATTTTCCTCAGTTTTGACCGGCCTGTGAAAGCTGCAGAGAGCAGATCAATGATATTTTGGTTTGTTATGAATCACAGAAAGCTCCAGACGGGCCTCAGAGACGGGAGGGGAAGTGAAAGCCTGAGATATTCCCTGCAGCAACAAAAGGCCTTCCTGCTGATTCACTGTCTGACCTTCTCTCAGCTCTTTCTCTCTGTCTTTCTCTCCACAGCAGCCATTTGTTTCTGCAGCTCAGACATTAAAACTCCTCTTCCTGTCTCTCTCTCAGACCATAAAAATCTTCCTTTACAACAAACTTTCTCACCAGCCTTCTCTGGGTGTTGTTCTTAGATGGTTTCATAAACTAAACTTGTAAATACTTTTATTCATTGCCACCACAGTTCACAGCTGTCCATGTGATTCCTGAACCTGCATGAACTTCCAAATTAACACTAAACATGTGTCCAACACTCACGTATTAATATTTTCTTCTAATTCATAACCTGCTCTTATATTAGCCATGGTTCCTCGTTTTCTCTATCTCTGTGCAGTTGTTTTTGTTGGTAAATAACAGGGGTTGGATAATGAAACTGAAACACCTGACGGACAGTTCTGGTGGAAACAGGTGAGTTAAGGTGCACATTGAATTCTGCCGTGATTTGAGCAGCCGTGGTTTAATGTTTTTTGGATACAATCCGGGTTAGCACCCAAACATCCCTTTCAGACAGCTTCCTCCTGAGTCCACAGTTAATCCTGTTGGATGTGGTTGGTTCTTCTTGATGGTATGCAGACATTACCCTGGATACTGTGGCTCTTGAAACATCACAAAGACTTGCTGTCTTGTTCACAGATGCACCAGCAAGACGTGCACCAACAATTTGTCCTCTTTTGAACTCTGGTATGTCACCCATAATGTTGTGTGCATTGCAATATTCTGAGCAAAACTGTGCTCTTACCCTGCTAATTGGACCTTCACACCCTGCTCTTACTGGTGCAATGTGAAATTAATGAAGATTGTCCACCAGGCTGCTCCAATTTAGCCATGAAACCTCCCACACTAAAATGACAGGTGTTTCAGTTTCATTATCCAACCCCTGTATATGCTGTGCTGTCCAGTATCGACCGCAGAAGGATAGGTCACCCCGTATGAGTATTGCTTGCTCCTAAGGTTTCTTTTGTCTCAGTCTGAGGAAGTTTTTTCTTGCCACTGTTGCCTCAGTTGCCTTTCTGCTTAGTAAAAAGAAGCTCGGAGCCATATATGTGAAGATGCTTTTTGGCAACATTTGTTGTATGTCTTCGGTGCTCCCACCTGTGATCATTTGTAGATCCGCCCCCTTCATTACCTGTTCCCAGGTGTTTCCTGTTTTCTGTTAATGTGTATTTAAGCCCCTGTGTTTTCAGTGTTAGTTTGTTGGTTCTTGTAGGTTTTCATGTTAGCTGTCTCTAAGTGTCCTCAGTGTTACTTTATTTTTTAAGTTGTGTTTATGGTTTGTTTGTTTGTTTCCATTGCTAAAAAATTACTCGCTGTTTGGCAGTAAAATGATATTGACAGAAGAAGCAGGATGAATTCTGATGTGCATATAGTCGTACTTTCTGCTTAAATTCAGTCAAAACCTGCAAAATTGTTATCCACATAGTGAATTAAAATATTCTTTATATTGATATTATATATTTATCAGTCTAATTACTTTTAAGAATGTGAAAATGAAGGGACTATACAAATATGGTTCTGATGTGTAAAAAGTAGGACTGTCAACGTTAAAGTATTAAAGAATGCAATTAACTTGGAATCAGTAACGTGTTATATTTTTTTAACCCAAGTAATTACGCCACGAAGTTTGACCCCAACTTCCCCTGTAATCTGCCCTGCCCAACCATGGATTTTAGTCCCAAACGTAGTCTGGAGCGATTTGCTTGTGGTGAGAATGAGATATGTTCTCTATCTGACCCAGCTATCAAATACACTTCTTTTAAATTGAGCTAAACTGCTGATTAGATGCAGTTTAATCTGATATTGATTGTAGCCAGATAATATATTGCTATGAACAAACGCTGTCTCTGGTGCTACATGTTTTTACACACGCAGTAATGTGCAGCGTTCCCTTCTCACAGCCATGCAATAAAAGTGCAGTGGCAAATTTTCAGCATTCTGTGTTAAAGCAGCTTCACACTGCACAGATATACACACTGAAACACAAAATCTTCTCACTATGTTTACTTTCTTGCTCCCGCACCAGACAGCTCTGACCAATCAGAGAAGACAATGTGCTCGCGTGGTTTATTGGGCGGCATGGTGGCTTAGTGGTTAGCACGTTCGCCTCCCAGCACTGGAGTCTTGGGTTGAAGTCTCTATCTGGGTGGAGTTTCCATGTTCTCCCCGTGTCTGCGTGGGTTTCCTCCGGGGACTCGGGTTTCCTCCCACAGCCCAAAAACATGGAGATCAGGTAAAATGGATACTCTAAATTGCCCAGAAATATTGAATACTCTAAATTGAATGTGTAAAGTGTGTGGAATGTTGGCACTCTTTCCTGGGTAAATGCTGTAGTGCCTGATGCAGTCCTCCAGGTGGACGGTAGTTTCCAGTTGAGAGTACGCTGTGCGCTATTGGCTGCCGCTTCTCACCGGTGTGTGGATGAGTGCTGAGTACGAATGGTTGTACGTGAAAGTGTGTAAATTGTAAAGCGTCCTTGGGTTTCTAGAAAGGTGCTATATAAGTTGAACTTTGATGCCTAGCTTATCTTAGCTTTATGCCTTTGCGAAACCAAACCAAACAGAGGGAGAAAACGCTACACGTAAACAAACTCAAGTGATCTGGACCATAGAAACCAACTACAGGTACAAAATGCCCTTTTATTAAGTTCTAAATCAGAAATCCCTACAACCAACCTGAAATCTTTATCCAATTTATCATGCATTCTTCATTCCAGCACCCATGTTGGCTTTATCTCCCCTCAAACATACTGTCCAAGTATGTACTAGTATTTTAATTGACACCACTAATATAACTTTATTTGCTTTTTACAATTCTTACATTTATTTTTTTTTTATTTACATTTAAATATCCACTATAAAAACTTGCGTCTTAAGAAGAACAAGTGCAATTAATCAAAGTCAATCACAGAATGTTGTTGTGATTAATTGGATTACATTTTTTAACAGATGGACACTACTAGTAAAAAGTAAAAGCCTACAAATGGACATGACCTTTATACTGTCTGACTTTGACCGCTGTTCTCAGACTGTTCTAGACTGCTCTTTCACTTTAACGAAACATGTAATTTGTTTGGGGTGTCCCAATTTTTCCACAAGACCATATGTTTTTTTTTTCTTTAAAAAAACAAAACAATTGGACTAACCAGATGAATTATGATTAGATGATGCTTTAGAAAAAAAAAAAGACACAGACGAGCAGAATGCACTATAAGGTCAGCCAAGATTAATCTTGGCTAGATGCACTCACACACACACACACACCTGGCAGCGTGCTTCATCCTCATTACAGAGAACCTTTTCTGGGTTCAGATGCAAGAAGCAATGTTGGGTATATACACCCATCTTTAGATCTATGCCTATCAAGGGACACACAAGCTCCAGCAGTGCAGACTCACTACCTATTACAGTGGATAACACACATACACACAAACACACACGGCTGTAGCAAAGTAACTGATTTATATATTTTTTTCCTTCCATTCACTCTGAAAATTGCACTGTAAACCACATCCTGCCTGATTTCATCTAGCCCAGACCACAGCTATTCATCTCTCAAATGCCTGTACACTGAATTACTGCCAGCACACTGAACGAGTGCAGCTTCTACCACTTTTACACCACACAAAGGTGAGCCTGTATATGATAAACCCTTACACACACTTGTATACACCTTACTTTTCATACACATATGATGAAACAATATGGATGGGAAGGTAAAGTCCTGCTGTCCAGTGTAGTGATTTATTTAACTATAAGTTATTTGAATTACTTTGTAAGTTTGTTACAGTTTCAATGGGCTCATGTGGCTTGTCATCAGCTGCCAGAGCCCTGAGAGAGCACAATTGGTCTTGCTCTCTCTGGGTGGGTAGATGGCGCTCTCTTTCCACATCACTGCAAAGGGTGATGTCGGTCAGCACAGGGCGTCTGTGAGCCGATGTATCAGAACAGCTAAATCTCTGCACTTTACTCTGCGCTGTGACGCTGTGATGTGCTAGTCTTCACCCTCCTGATGTTGGGGTAAAGTCCTAATGAGTGGGTTGGGTAATTGACCTTGGGGTGAAAATGGGATAAAAAAAAAAAGAATGTTACAGATTCAAATACCCGGCTGACACTTGAACTTGGAAACCCAACCCCTATTTTTAATGTCATGAGAACTGAAATGAGTGTAGTCAGTGTAAACCCAGCTAAGAATTTTTGGTTAGTAATATGTTATTCTGAATGTTACAGTATATATATATATATATATATATATATATATATATATATATATATATATATATATATATATATATATATATAAGGTTTTGGTAACATTGCTGCAACGTTTGTTCTGCCAATGTTTTAATGTTTAGTTTTGGGACTGATACTTTTAAAGTTTCCATAATGTTATATATAGAACATTACTGGAACTTATTTCTGTAAAATTACAGGGCAACCTTCCTGCAAACATTTTGAAACCCGTCCAAATGTTCTTTTTCTGTTATATTTCAGCTGAGATGGTTCTTCATACTCGATTCCATTACAAAAAATGTTTTTATTGGACTAAAAGTGTTTTCAAAACTATGCACAATACAGGACAGCCAATCAGATAAGAGCTCATTTATCTAGCAGCTGTGTTAAAGTGGGGTTATTCTAAAACCAAACTCCTCCCAGTTCTCAGACCCCATATACAGTATACTGACCTGGACACCAAGCCAAAATAATACCATTCCCCTCCATTTCAATTTGGCCATGGTCTGTGTTAGAAAAGTACCAGTATCAGAACAGCGTTTTAAATGATACAGAATAACAGAAGATGGAGGAATGTCTTCACACCAATTTTCACACTGGATAAAACAGACTTTGGTTAATTTGTATCCTTGGTGCGGTTCATTTCAGCACGTGTGAAAACAGTAATTACACTAGGATGAAGAATAAAACAACGGTTTGTTTGTGGTGAGAACATGATCCGGTCTCAATGCAACCCAACAATCCAGTACACTACTTATGTTCGAGCTAAACTGCTGTTCAGGTGCAGTTTAACCTGATATATTACAGAGCTAGCTAGAGTCTAGCTATATTTACTTTCTTGCTCCCGAGCCAACTAGCTCTGACCAATCAGAGGAGGAAACAAGCTTGCATGTTTTGTTTTCAGGTTTTTGCCTTTGTGAAAACAAACCAAAATGTGGGGAAAAACAGGTCCATTGTTTTGGACCAGATAAAACAATACAGGTGTGAAAACACCCTTAGAGCAATATAAGCTACAGATAAATTATCAAAAGATAATTTACATACCTTAATTTACATACCTTTTTTAATACAGTGTTTTTAACTTCTATGTTTACCTGTTACATGCCTTCTCAACAGTGTTGGGCACGTTACTTTGAAAAAGTAATTAGTTATAGTTACTCGTTACTTCTCCAAAAAAGTAACTGAGTTACTAACGGAGTTACTCCACTATAAAAGTAATTAGTTACTAGTAAAAGTAACTATCGCGTTACTTTTTATTATTCGCCCGTCAAAAAAAGGAAATCAATTATGCATTTACTATTATTATTAGAAAAATAACAAAAAATAACAAACGAAAATAAACCCAAAATGTTGACAAAAATATAATCTAACGAATTTCAAAAAAATAAAATGAAATTCTCCACACAACCAAAGAAAATTACTAAAACTTGTAATACTGAAAAAAAAACGGAAAAACGCGTCTGGGGATGAAATTAAACAAACCAAGCCACACTCAAAAGAAATATGTATGTATAAACAAAACAAAATAATGGACAAAAACAACAATTTAATGCCCGTTAAAATGGTATTAATATAACAGCTTCACCAAAAGAGAATAGAGCTTAGATCGTGCCCAAAAAATCCGACCCAGCCGGAGCCCGTGCACATTCTGCCCAAGCCCGAACCATAAACTGTCATTATGAGCCCGACCCGATCCGCCCCATAAACTGTCTGTTTTCGGGCTGATTGAATGAGCGAAATATAATCAGAATTATGTTAATTAACACTGTAACATAGAAGCATAGAACTATTATTTAATTTAAATGATTTTTAAGAACAGCTACACACAATGCTGCAAGTCAAACGCGGAGGCGTTCACGTGCGCCCAGAGCTACGTGATTACATTTTTCATTTTTATTATAGTTTAATTTTATTTTGTTTTTATTTTTTCTGTTCATTTTAGGGTGGGCTTGCTAGCGCGAGCGCTTTACACAAGAACTAACGGACCACGAGTGCCGCGCGCTCGGCACAACAACTCCCGCTGTACAACTCCGCTGTACAACAGCGCTTATAAATAAATTAAACACAAAAATGAGGGTATTCTATCAGTAATTTCAGTTCGTTTTAGTTAGTTTTATAAACACAAAATACAGTTCGAGATAGTTATGTTTTTCCATTTAATTACCGTTTTTATTAGATTCAGTTAACACAAATGTTTTTCACTTTCAGTTTTCGCTATTTCGTTCGCTTTAGTGAACAATAATAATTGGTTACTTAGCAACATTGTGATTATCACACCAGAGCTTTATATAAAATAAAAATAGGAGCCTGATTTCGGGTCGGTCCTCAGGTCAGGTGGGATTCGGGCAGAGAATCTAAGCTCTAAAAGAGGAAGCAGCAGCACCACAAAAACCGGAGCAGCTAAAAAGAGCTTAACGTCCTTAATTCGGAACTTGGGCTGTCCACGGCAATCACTGAATTGATTAGAGCACGCAAATCGTCACAATTGTGCCTCACTTCACCACGCCAAACCAGAGGCACAGCGACCAGAAGCTCAAGTTCACCGGACAGAGGAGGGGTTAACCAGGGCAAAGCGAAGTAAAAAAAAAAAAGTTCATAGAGCGGCTAAAGTAACGTGCAGTAACGGGGTGTCGGAAATGGTAACGGTGTTATAGTTACAGTCATAGTAATTAGTTAGATTACTCGTTTTAACGCCGTTACTCCCAACACTGCTTCTCAATCACGCCCTCTCATTAAGAGATACAGTCAAATCATGTCTCAGATAAAACATAGTAGTAGAAGTTGTTCTTATTGAGCAGGAAATTGAAACTAATTTGAAGTCTCCTGCTTTTAATTTAAATTGAACTAATTCGAAGGAAATCAGAGTCTGATTCAGAGTCCTCAGACTGTGAAAAAAGCAAAAAATAATAATAATGATTTTACCCTCCAAACATTCAGCCAGTCAGAACAAGGAGGCGTATTTGCTTCAAGTTGGCCTTCTACCGCAAACAGCAGGGTGCCCACAAGTTATCTGGCTGAAATGAAAAATTCTGCTTTCTCATCCGTTTTACTATAAGGAATGTTTTGCTAACAGATTAGAAAACACTTAGAGCCGGGATGTTTGTGATACAGACATTCTAAAAAACCACCGAGGCAAAGCAGCTCTAAATGTTTTTGCACAATACTCTGCTGACTCATATACTGTATTAATGTGATGATTAAAATACACTTGAACAATAAAACCTATGGCCTGATGATGCAGCATCCCGGCATATGTGATGGTGGTATCATCTGTGTGACGTACGTTGTAGTGCATTTGAATGAAATTGTTTTTACTATTCATTATTGTTTTTTAGGTGATGCTGCCAATTCTGGTGCTTTGGCTGTGAGAGTCATGCAATTAGACTCACACTAGATTTGCAATTTCTTACACTATTTTTTTAATAGCATTATTTTCTAAAAAAAAAAAGATTCGGTCAGTAAACTAGACAACAGGATTAGTTACACTCTTACAGTGACTGTAAAATCAAGACTAGAGTCCTTACCCAGGTGCTGATTGTCACCTAAAATCGGTTAATTGTCCCAAAAATCGTCAGTGAACCTTATAATCTGGTGCACCTTATGTATGAATCAGGTAGTCAGGTATGAGTCAGGTATTAAGGAGCAGTGAAGCTAAGTGGGATGAACTGCTAGCTGATAGCACCCTGGGTTATTAGAACACTCGGGGGTCCTCAGTCAGGCGCTATTGGGCAGTATTTACGTCCTGTTAGCGCTGCGGTTAGCGGCTAATGCTAATGCTGCAGCTCCTAGCCTTAGTGCTGGAGAAAATTGACTGAAAACTCACCCTTACACAAAATATTGTAAATGAATGGAAGCAAATTTTATTCCTTTTTCAAGCAAGAAAAACAAATGACAAATGATAAATAAACAAATGATTACTTAGGCGCTTCCCCCAGCTTTCCCCATTAGAAGGGAGACATTGTGAACCTCTAGCTCGATGTAGACAAGTTAAAAAAAAAAAACTATACAGACATATATGTGATAAATCATGACAAATTATATACGTACATTTTTGCAGTATTTTTAGGCAATACTATAGAATTAAAAAAAAAAAAGAAAGAAAATACCCCAAACCCATCCCCTTTGGGCAACCATTCATGTGCAGTTTTCTTTGATGTAGGCTATAAATACGTTTGTGGTTTGGGGGAAAAATTGGTCAGATCTGGTTTTACAAACCTATTTACAACCCTTTGAGTTCACCTCAAAATGAAACATGCTGTTTTCCCTCTAATGTGGGCTTGTAGAGGGAAAAATAATGAACACTGCCTTGATTAGCTGGTTTACGTCACCACTTTAACAGCTAACAACAGACGCATATCATAGCATCAAACAGCATAGCATAGATTTTTTTTGCATTGTAACCATACCTGTCAAGTTTTAGATTAAAAAATAAGGGATATTTTCCTCTGTACGCTTAAAGCCGTCCCACCAGCCCAACGAAGGTTCAGTATCCCTTACATTTTAAAACAGGTTTACAAAAAATCTAAAATAACCACATGTGAACCACTTACACACTACAATTAGATTATCAGAATCTGAAATGTTGTGGACATTCCTAAATGTTATTCTTTTAATACAGCCAAATTAAAAACCCTTTTCTAGATATTTAGAAAAAAATAATATTTCATGTCTTTTTTGGCATAAATGCACTCTTTTATATGATATATTTTTTATTTATTTAATGGATTTAAAATTGAACAAAGGGTGCACAAATTCTGCAAAATGACTGTAGGTGACCTAAACATAGTATCATGAGCTTTTACTAAAAGGACATGGACCAGATATGTTCCATCAGTAAAAATTAATGCCCTGTCTCCTTAATAATATATATATTTTTTATTTTAATATAATACGGGAGTAAAATACGGTAGTTTCCCGGCCAAAAAGGGAGACTTGACAGGTATGTGTAACAAGATTTGTTATTGTTTTCCTAGTTATTGTTAAATGTTTTTGTGAATACATTTTTAGTAAAAAAAAAAATATATATATATATATATATACAAAAAAAGACAAAAGTATCAGGACAAAACTCTTAATCATTGAATTCAGGTGTTTAAGTCAGTCGCATTACCACAGCCTGCCTTTACAAACATGAATAAAATAAAAAGTGATACTGAAAGTTCTAAAAACCATCAACTGTGAGGGGTATTATTAAAATGTTAATTTGGTTCCAAAGCTTTTTGGAACTATAACAACTCCCCATTATTATCTATGGATTTAAAGCACGCTCGTCTTCCCCACACTCAGTTCTATCTAGTTCTGTCTGCAATTCACAACCACAGGACAACACTACCCAGAACACACCACTTAGTAACTCTCATGATCATGTAATGCCTTCAGGAAATCATTCCCCTGAGTACTAACACCTGTTTGTCTGGGTATAAAAGCCGGCGCAGAACTTTGCTGAGTGTTGTTTGGTTTGTCCTATTTTACAACGCATTTCCTTGATTTCTTGTGTGTTTATTTCTCTGTGTACCCCAACTGTGCTCTGCCTGTGCTCTGATACTTGGACTGTGTACTCGACTCTGGTATGTGTTGCCCTGTATCCCCCAGTTTATCGGTATTGACCCTGCTTAGATTGACTACTCCCTGTATTGCCCCTTTATCTATTAAATCCCGTTTAAACATGTGTGTTTGTCTGATTTCTGGTACACTATGACAATGTGATGTCATAGATAAAAGCTGTAGGTCCTGTAGGTGTAATATATAGAGGACCCAATACTTTTGTACATATAGTATACAGTACAAATGGAAAAAAAAAATTGTTTGTTTGTTTGTTTTTCTGTCTATGTATACAGTAATTAGACATTATCTTTTTAATTGTTTTGTTGTTTTTTTATAACTATCTTTAACATTGTAATTGTACACATTTCATCCTGTCGTTTCATGTTTTCCTAATCCAGCTTCTGAATAAACAGCTTAGTAAAATCACCTAGTTAAAGATTCACAATGCCTTGGTATATATATATATATATATATATATATATATATATATATATATATATATATATATATATATATATATATATATATATATATATATCGTTCTAATATCTCTTGAATAATGAATGAATTTTGTAGGCGCTGTGAGATAAAATGTGAGTTTAATATTCCTCCATTGCTTTCCTCCCAGTTGATTAGAATAAATGGCCTAGATATCCAATATGGATGCAGCACAGCCCACAAATCCTTGTCACGTAGATTGATGGTGACTCTGTGGCGTCTTTTCCAACTTAAAAAAGCAAATTAAACAATGTGAAATTACATGCTCTGGGTCATTACATGGCATGCACTGTGTTTGCCTTGCTGTTGTAAGAGAATGGCTAATTTATGGTTCACGATCCAAGCAAAGCAGCGGCGACTGAAATGACTCTCATTTTTCACTGACATGTCCTTTACTGCCTCCTTACCCATTGGCCATGGAGGAAACTGATGGTGACTCGTATGCAATAAATGTGCTATAAATACAGAATAAAACACAGCCGTTTGTTTTCATGTGAAACAGGACCATTCATGTTTTTATGAATAAATCAATGGATAAATCGACATAAATCTATGAATAAGTCAAACATTTACAGTAAGTGATGAATCAGAAAAAGTGACTTTAACTTAAACTCATAACTAAAACATGGCAGCATCCAAAATTCACACATTATAGAAACTCCCCAAAATCCCAGTGAGTGTAAATTCACTTCCAGCTCCACTCTGTCAGAGTGCGCTACTGCTATACTATTTTGTGGACGAGTGATTCACCCCGAGGCCGACGCACTGCAGGCACAGTAAATAGGAAGGTATACCACAGTATGCTCCAAACATAGATACAAAACACACACTCTGCTTACCGAGATTCAGTTCCAGAAAGCTTGCATGCTGTGATTCACTCGTCGTGAGTTGATTTCTGCCATTATTGAGGCTCCATTTCCAGGCAATTTTGGACAGACAGTCATTTGGCGAAAGAAGGGGGAAGATGATTCAAATAATAACTGGCCATTTTCTTCTACTGACTAAAGCAACACTAAAAATATGACACTTTTTTAAGTGAGGTTAAGAAGTCAGCAGTCAGAGTCAGGGCCTTTAATTCAACCATAAAATGATTCCAGATTAAGGTGATGTTGCTGACGTTATGAGTTTAACGAGGGGGGCATAAACGGTTCAGAATAACAGCACGGTCGAGAAACAAATCTGATAATGAAATTGCAGCCGTGAAAATGAAATTGTGTTTAGCAGTGCTGAAACAGTAGGGATTTAAAGCATGAACGAAAGAATGTTGCCTGGACTGTACATATTTGTCTCGCTTGTTATTTCCTTCCCTACAGCCATGGTCTAGAATTGTATTGTAACAATATTTTATTATGTCGTAACCTGTTTAATTTTGACCTAATAATCATTTCCATGAATTTTAGAGCATATTTCCTCTATAATACCTCTTCCTTAACAATATCAAGACATTCTGTCTGTATGATCTGCCCACAGTATTACAATGGTACTATTTACACCACCTAGTTTATCTATTAAGATTTCTACTAAGCATGTACTGTAGGTAGTAAATTACAGACGCACAAACACAGTTTATTCAGCTCTGGAAAAAAATAAGAGACCACTTAAAAATGATAAGTTTGTTTGATTTTACCAAATTAAAAACCTCTGGAATATAATCAAGAGAAAGATGGATGATCACAAGCCATCAAACCAAGCTTCAAACTGAACTGCTTGAATTTTTGCACCAAGAGTGGCATAAAGTTATCCAAAAGCAGTGTGTAAGACTGGTGGAGGAAAACATGCCAAGATGCATGAAAACTGTGATTTTAAAACCAGGGTTATTCCACCCAATATTGATTTCTGAGCTTTATAGAATAAAACAACAATTAATTTTACTCAAACATATACCTTTAAATAGCAAAGTTAGAGAAACTGATTTAGAAACTGAAGTGGTGTCTTAATTAATTTCAGAGCTGTATATACATACTGTATAATAACATCATTTTTTTTTTTGCCGACTGCAGCTGTTTACTAAAGCTGCTGAAGCCTAAATTATTATTTAATTAGAGAGAAGAAGTGTATAAACAGGTTACAGTAGCCAATGTTAGTTCAGCATAGTTCAGTGAGGTATCTCTCCCAATATTTTTACAATATTATTACAAATACCTATATTAGAGCTTAGATTCTCTGCCCGAACCTGACCTGACCCGAGGCCCGACCCGTTCGGGCCGAGATTTACCACCACATTCCTCGGGCCGGGCCGGGTCAGGCGCCAGAAAATAGTCTGAGATGTAGGCATCTGTTTTTTAATTATATTTTTATTTTTAAATAAATCTCTGGTGTGATAATCACAATGTTACTAAGTAACCAATTATTATCGTTAACGAAAACGAACCAAATAACGAAAACTGAAAGTGAAAAAACGAATTTATTTTTAAGTGCTGCTTTCACTCCCGCAGTTCTACAGCGGGGGGGTGTTGTACCGATTTGGTCCGCGAAGCGGGAGTCGGATTCAGCAGGGAGTCGTATTCGGCACAACAGCCGCAGCGCGGCAGCACCTTGCGGTCCGCGGGAGAAAACACGGAGGGAGCTGCAGAATTATGTATGAGACTAGAATATGAGCACAAGGAGATAAAAGAGAAACAGGAGATACAGTATGTGAGAACCTTTACCTGTGAGTAGCTCATACACGCAAATCTCTCTCTCTCGCACGTGAACTCCTCCGCATTTGACTTGCAGCACTGTGTTTAGCTGTTCTTAAAATCATTTTAATTAAATAATAGTTCTGTGCTTCTATGTTACAGTGTTAATTAACATAATTCTGATCATATTTCGCTCATTTAAACAGCCCGAAAACAGCCAGTTCATGGGGCGGGGCGGGCCGGGTCGGGCTCGGGCTCCTAATGACAGTTTATGGTTTGGGTCGGGCTCGGGCAGAACGTGCACAGGCTCGGGCTGAGTCGGGTGGGATTTTATGGGCCCGATCTAACCTCTAACCTACATAAGCTGGCATAAAGACATCAACATTTGTAGACGTTAATTTATCAAATAAATGAGCTGTCATATGGACTGCTTTTATCAATTTTTAGGTAACATTTTTGAGTGAGCAAAGAATTGAAAAAAAGTTATGGTGTATGTGTCATTAACTTTTTTGGCAAATAAAAAATACAGGACCAAAATCTGATGATCTGGTGATGTACTGCTCTCCAGTATCAACAACACCACATTTCCTCAAAAACTAACTGTCATGTTTTTTTCCTTTTTCTCTTTCATTTCACCACATTCTCTTGTGTGCAGGGTTTATTATGTTTGTGTGTCAGTTTGGGGCTTTAAATATGACTTAAGACAATTGGATTTAGAAGTGGCCTGTTGTACAGATTAAATTTTTTAAGGAGTACACAATCATGTTTGAGGTTCACAGCCTGTCACTTCCTTGTACCGAACTATGCCAAGGCAAATACAGTCTAGTGCCACTTTAAACCAGAATCAGATGGCTGTTTGAGCTCAGGTGGAGGGAAATGTAATTGAGGTAAAGGTAAAGGGCTTTAACTGTACCATGCACAGAGTCACAGTGTCAGCAGTTGGGAGATCAGCCTGATGCCAGTGTGGAGAAGTGCTGAGTGGACCCATTTTTGATTAATAGTCTGCACTCAAGACACAGACACCCGCTTATGAGCGATGAAATGTCCTCTCCAACGCGTCAATATTGCAACTCAAGCTGTTTGCACCCAGGCCTTCTTGGCTTCAGAATTGATGGGACAGTGAATCTTTGTATTAGACTCCCAACTCTGGGTTTAAATGCAGAGAGTATGAGAGAGAAAACGAGAGAGAGAGAGAGAAATAGAGAGAGAAAGAGCAAGAAATGGAGAGAGGGAGAGTTGGAGTGTTTGTGGTTAGCCTAGCTGGCACTCTGGCTGGAAGCTAGTTTATGCCATGCACACAAATGTGTGTATGTGTGTGTGTGTGTCTGTGTGTGTGTGTGCGCACACCTTTTTTACTCTGGACGTCACAGCTGCTTGGACGTTTCTGCTGTAGTTGTTTGAAACACGTCTTCCTGCACGCCCAGCACGGTTGATTTCAAAGCAAACCCTGCAATGTCCCCATACAGATGGAATGTGACTATTATGTGGCTTCAGCATGCAGCTGGAGAGAACCCACTCCAAACCATTATGAACTTTTCTGCCAGCTTTTTAGAGACATTCTGCGGGCAGGACAAAAAGGATAAATCCACACCACAGCTCCGTTAATTGTTCCAGTTTTCTACAGTATCTGTATCTACAGTACATAAAAAAAAAACAGGTCTGCGCATGTTTAGCATGCATTCTAGGCTTGTGGCTATACTACAAGAATAGAGAGGTCTACCTGCGGTGGGTGTGTGTGTGTGTGTGTGTGTGAAAGAGTGTGGCCAACTATGTGAATGTCTTCGATTTTGTAAAAAACTTTTGTGCAACCCAAAAGAGCCCGTAGTGACGTATGTGTGACAGACACTTACGTCTAAAAGCTGTGCAAAGTTTACAAGTCATTTTAACTCCTAAATCTCAAAGGCTACATTTACATTCCAAGCCACATTGCTCAAATCCAATTTTTTGCTCAGGTCTGATTTGATCTGATCCTGTCAGTTCACATTCACAAATGTAAGTAATTGATACATGTGTGTAAATGTCTCTTCACCAACAACAACAGAAAACTTTATATTGGAGAAACGGATGAGAAATGGATGAGTTTGTTAGCAGCTCATATGTGGAGCATCTTTTTGCTGGAGTGGAGAGTAAACAGCTGGTCTGAAGTACATGCTCAGGTTGAGGAGGTGAATAAAGGACAGGTGGTTTGCTTTTGCTGTTTTTGCAGCTATAGCTGCACAGCTGCATCCAGAGATGTGTAGGTATCAGAGAGAAGCATGTAGCGCATGAGTAAAAACAAAAAACGACGCATGAATTACGAATTTGATCGCATGTCCATGGATTCGACATGTATCCGATTTAGAACCCCATATGAAAGTGGCTCAAATCTGATTAGAAAAAAAACGGATTTGGCACATCCATTAAAAAATCAGATCTGAGCCATATTGAGCAAAAAAATTATTTGAGTCACTTCAACCTGGTAATGTGAACGTAGCCTATGTGAAATATACAGAACATCCTAGGAGCCTCACAGGACAGTGTTTGAATATGTATTCATTCATTTCAACCTAAGTACAGAATGTAGGAGCGTTGAGTTACTGTAGAAGACAAAACTAGCTCATTTTAAAAGTGTATTTTTGGCTTCTAAACCTCTGTTCCAACCATTTTCACATTCATAGGCCTTTATGAAATGTTTTATTTGCCATATAACTAGTTCTGACCTAGAGGTTATGAAATTGTTGTCATTTATGTTGCATCAGGATTTTTACCTGACTTTAACCTACTTACAGTCATGTGCTCACAATATATAAAGAAAACTGTAGGAGCTGCACATTGAATTTGTCTGATTCAATTTAGAATTTGGCATCAATATTAAGAAACTGGTCTGAGTTCTTATGGGGCCCACATTGTAAGGACCTAAAATTGTCACTTTTTAGAGTTTATACATATCAGACAATCAGACTATATATACAATCATAATAAGATATAGATTTCTCAGTTGTGTTTTTTTGTATGTAAATATTAAACTATTGAAAAAGAGTGTTATATTAGTGTATAGGTTATCAATTTGTTGTAATAATGGCAATATACTGCTTTTAACTCATACAGTATATGAAGAAGAGTAATACCTGCTGTGGGTGTGTGAGAAAAGTGTGAGAAAGACAGTGGCCCACTATGTACATGAGTGTGTTTTTGTCCATTTTAAACCCAAAAGACCTGCATAGTGAACCCCCCCCACCCCCCAAAAGGTCTTCACTTTTTAGCGTATCCTTTTTGTCCTTGGGGTTACCTAAATGTTAGGGTTATGTTATAATTCATAACATTTTTGTTTAAGTTTTGTAGATGATTATTTTGAACATATCCATAGGAGCAGAGATATGTCTTTTATTGCAGGTCGCAAGTCACCAGTCTTAACTCTTAAGTCTTTCTTGGTTGAGATTTGGTCAAATATTAAGTCTTTGGTTATAAAATCAAGTCAAGTCTCTAAAAATAAAATCTTATGTCTCTTCTGGTGTAATGTGCCATCTATTCTCTGCTGCTATCCAGTCTGCTAAGAATACTATACTGCATAACTAATAAATTCAAAGCATTTACTGTATTATTATTATTACTCCAGTATCAGTACTGATTAGTTGTTAGTTATGTGATGACTTTAAACAGACTATTAAAATGCAATATGAGGAAAATCCTTTATATGAATCTGTATTTTTTCATAATTCTCTAAAGCAAGCCTTTAGGCCATTGGAGCACGCCACTCAAAGAAGTGTGAAAAGCAAACTAATATTCACTCATCTTTTCTATTCAAACTATTTAGTTACCAAGCTAGTAGAAAGTTAATGTTTCATAGATAAACATGTTTGCTAACCGTCCACATGCGCTAATGTGACTGAACTCTGAAAGGTTTCAGGTGCCTGATAAAACGTGATGTTGATCCAGCATCCTTGATTTTGACACTTCAGACTTTGCAGTCTGCACTTCTTTTGTCTAGTGCTGTCTTGCTTGATGTTCTTATAATTAAATGTAATTACAAAGAGTAACAAAGCAGCTGCAGGTGTGCTAGCCGCCGTTACGGTGACTGAGGTGCACACCGGTGTAATATGGTTACCATAACAAAAAGAATAGAAGCTCATTATAAGTTTCAAAGTGTCCTAGAATGTTAGTATGCCAATAATAGAAAATAAAGTGTTTGTCCAAAAGTCCCAAAACACAAGTTCGAATCAAGTCTGAAGTCTCTGTTTGGCTCTGCTTGAGAGTAATCCTGTTTCTAATGCCTGTTCCAAACTGCTAATACATTTCAAGCGGCAGTCAGTATTTTTTTTGTGTCTAAATTGAAAGCAGAAGCATTGCTGAGTAGAAAAGCGATAAAATATTGTGTTTATTGGTACCAGTGTGCTGGAACGACCAATACTGCTAAGGGTAATATATTCATTCTAAAAACCAGGGTTTCGTCGCTTTTCGCAAAAGAAAAAGAAATGACAAGGGAAACAGGAAACACAGAAATATAAATACAGACACAAGGTGGGAAAGGAACACTGGGAACACCTGAGGACAGGTAACGAGGGGGGCGGAGCTACAAATGAAACACAGGTAAAAACACTTAAGGCAGTGGAACAGGGCAAAAATAAAAGACTCGTGACTTTTGCAAAGGCATTTGTTACAATACATAGTAGTATTACATCCCTTCACAGGAATACAGATACTGTAGATAGATAGTTAAATATGAGACATATGGTATGTTTGACCTCAGTGTCCTTACATTGTACTAAAACGTGTATGTGTGTGTGTGTGTATGTGTGTGTGTGTATGTGTATGTGTATGTGTATGTGTGTTTTGCATGGCCTCTCCTCCTCATTTCCCATCTGGTCTCCATTAGGCAGGGAGTATAAAAACACAGACAGAAAAGTGCCGATCTGACAGTCTCCCACACACTTTCTCCAGCACTAACACACACTCCCTCTCCGTCTCACAGCCATGGGTTCAGCGCTGTGGGTCTTTCTGCTGTGCCTGCACGGCTACCTGCTCACACATGCTCTCGAGTGTGCCGACGGAGGCAGAGACTGCGCTGCTGGGGAGGTTAGCGAGGTCAAGGTAGGGCCTTGGGCATCTGTTTAAAAATCTGCTTTATTTTGCACAGAGCTTACTGTATTTTCTTACAGTCTGCTGCTACAATACACTACACCACTGCTTACTTTTACACACTTCTCTTCTCTTCTGAGCTGTGGATGTCAGAAAACCTGTGAAATTGTGTATATATTGCAATGTAAACTGTTTTTTTTTTTGACCTTGGTACCACATTTCGCCAAATGTTTTCTTGCTGACTCAACTTAAATGTACTGTTAATAAGACGTTTGTTAATTATTTTGATCATGATTTAAGTTGAACTTATTCTTTAAAATCTTTAATCATATTAATCACCTCCCAAACTTATTATACAGTACATAGATATACAGCTCTGGAAAAAATATGAGATCACTTAAAAATGATGAGTTTCTTTGATTTTACCAAATTGAAAACCTCTAGAATATAATCAAGAGGAAGACGGATGATCACAAGCCATCAAACCAAACTGAACTGCTTGAATTTTTGCACCAGGAGTGGCATAAAGTTATTCAAAAGCAGTGTGTAAGACTGGTGGAGGAGAAACTGTTATTTAAAACCAGGGTTATTCCACCAAATATTGATTTCTGAACTCTTAAAACTTTATGAATATGAACATGTTTTCTGTGCATTATTTGAGGTTTGAAAGCTCTGCATCTTTTTTGCTATATTTAATATTTTTATTTGGAATTTGGGAGAAATGTTGTCTGTAGTTTATAGAATAAAAAAACAGTGTTCATTTTACTCAAACATATACCTATAAATAGCAAAATCAGAGAAACTGATTCAGAAACTGTAGTGGTCTCTTAATTTTCTTCCAGAGCTTTATTATTTTGTACTACTCCTACTAAATATTTGTTTAGGTATGTTGTTAATACTACAGTGTATGTCTGGAACTACTGAGTGGTTCATTGAGTTTTAGGGCTTTTTTTTAATAAAAGCACAAGTTGATTTTTAACAAGGAGTTTTAACTCTAAGCCACAAAACCACAAAGCTGTGGTTTTGAGAAAGGTCTCTAAAACATCTAACAAAAAGTTTGCCATCTGCAATCTGAAGAAAGACTGTGTTCATATTGTAATGTTAAACAGCACTGTTAAAAATACACTTGTAAATGTTTGCATTACTATTTTTATCGAGTTAACAGCTTTAATAAAAGTCAGAGCATCAACATGTATTAAGATGTGTCAGCAAAAAAAAAAAAAAAACATTTGGGGAAATGTGGTACCAAGTTTTTTTGGCTGTTGCGTAAGCAAAGATAAGTGTGAAAACACAAGTTAGTTAGTCCTAGAATCATGAATACCATTAGAATTAAGAACCACTTTGAAAACTATTATATAAACTATTATTATATATTTGTAAGAATTTTCTATGTATGTTTTGGGATAAATACTACACCAAGCAATTCTGCCATACATGCCAGAATATAGTAACTTGAACCCCACGTTTAGAAGCGGTGATAAGTTGTGGAGTGGGAGTTTTGTGTTCTGTAACCGACACTAAGTGCGCTGGAATGCTTAATCATTACGTTCCTGCTAAAGTGCGTCACTCTGGTGCAGCAGACTGGGCTGCCTTAGAGTGGGATGAATGGAAACGGCACAGCCAAGGTGTTATAGAGACGTATTCAAACATTAAAGGCCGTAGTTTAGGCTTCAAACAGATGTGCACCAGGGTGCCTTAACCACAAGGGCAGCTGTGAATTAGCTCTTTGCTCTCTGTACTGTTGTGTGGTGTCTGGGCCTTTACCAGCCTCGGTTACCAAAAATACCCTGAAGGGAAAGAAAACGTCTCCAACTTTCCATGCCATTTCCATGAGCCAGTGCCCTGTTTGACTTTCCACTCCCTGTTAAAGTGAAGCTCCCCCTCCCCATCCTTCTGTTTCCCACATCTAAAATGAGCACAAACACACACTCATGCAAATGCATAGACAGCATTAAAAACCTCATGCATCCAGACTGCATGGGGTTCCTCAAGGGTCACTGTTTGGGTCAAAGTCATTTTCTCAGTCAGTGTTAATTTCATTCGCTTTCTAGCTTTCATTCGTTTAATCTGCTGAGAGGGCTGGCGGCTATTATGAAGACGCTGACCCTCGTTGCGTAAGAACTCCGTCCAATCAAACTGTGAATGCATGCAAATAATGCAACAGCTTCATCATGTCCAACATCAGCCTAACTAAAGATCATGTCTCTTTACTACAGGAATAAACTGCTAAAAATGTTCTGAGGTTAAGTAATTGCATCTCTTGTAATTTAGTTTTAATGAGCGTGGAATTGACTCGAGTCAATAGGCTGCTTGTTAAAATAAATCGTGCTGTTGGCTAATAAAAGAAAAACATCACACATCATAGATTTGTTTGATGTTTAATTTAGCCAAGATGAAATGAGTGTTAGGAAAGGGGGAGGATGAGGAGGGAGTTGGTGATCATGAGAGAGAGACAGAGAGCTAATGAGAGCTACAGCATATATAATGATATATACTGAATATAATTGTTTATTTTTTCATGTAAAAAAGCACTAAATTGGCCCAATTGATGATGAAATGATGAGTCACTACTGTAAATATCCAAATGTTACATTTTAATAAGGTAGGAAAAAAGAAGGGAACTTTTTTGCACCTGTTCCATTGTAAGACTTGTATTTATCTGAATTTTATATACAGTATAATGGCCCTTTTTAACAACATGGAAACTTCTGACACCACTTGACTCAACAACACTTGTTTTTTTTTTTTGCTTTTCAACAAGGCAAATTTGGTACCTGATACCTGGAAGTGACTATTTCTAAGTACCTGCATAAGGTTCCAAGTGAGCCAAATAAAGTCTAAAATGTGCTCTATAAAGTTTTAAGGGTGCCGATATTACACATAAATCCAAAAAACAAGAATTTGAAACAAAATCCCTTCCTCTTGTAGTGGCAAACACACCAGATCCCCAAACAAAGTCAGTAAAAAAGTCGAGTACAGTTACTTTGCTACAATACCATGCAGTGGAAAAGCACCTCAATACAATATAATATCTGTATGGATTTAATATGCAGCAGAATAGTATATTATATTTATATGGATTTCAAAAGCAGTATAAGCCGGTGTTATATGTATGCATGAAGTTCATATACTATACTAAAGTATATTGTATTTCTGTAGAGTTAATATACAATGCGAGAGCTCATCTGGATCCAGAGGAAAGGGAAATAAAAATGTCATGAATATATAAATAATGAATATGTTTATTACAATAATAAAGAATGTATTTTTCCTTCTTCCCTTTTCCTTCCTTCTTTGTATTTCATTTCAGTTGAGGGTTCGGCGACACACTGACCCAGACAGAGAGAGAGGAGGTCACCTTGGCCAAGCCCACCTACCAGGATCATTTTCAGCCAAGGGCATCCCCAATGCTCTCATTCAGGTGTGTGTTTGAGTTGAAAAGTGTAGAGATGTGCACCAGGCACAGTTAAATCCCTGTTAGAATATAAAACAAACCTGAAGTTCCTGGGGATTTTCAGAATTGAATTATAATTACATTCTAAATGAAATAAGTACAGATAGAAAAACAGAAAACAGGAGTCTGTGTATGCTTTATACACACAAAAAAATATTAAAATGTGTAGTTTTTCAAGGAATTGCCAAAAACAAGTAATGTAAAAGACAAAAAAAAAACATCAAACACCAAAACTAGAGGGATAAAGACTGTGAAAATGAACCCTGGTCGAATGAATCTTGCTGAGTTTTAATAGAAAATGAAGTACAGATTTGTACTTAAAAGAGTATAAAGCTTGTTGTTGGGCTGTAACTTATACTGAAGTACAACAGAGTACCTTTCAGTGAAAGTCCTTTTTGTACCCATGTTTTTTGTCCCAGTAAAGATGATAAAGATTATGAACATTATCATCAACTGAATATGTGTCAAGAACTTGATGATCCAAAATTGTCTGGCTTTCAAATGAAAAATGTGTAATTAAAATATATATAGTTTATTAGTACAGTGATACAGAATACTGAGTGTACCTTTTGGCTGGTTAAATTGTACAAATCTGTCCTTATTGCTGTTAGGAAAGACTTTGTACTTCAGAGAGAACACGTCTAACCCTCTAAAGACCAATATTGTACCATTGAGGGTACAATTATAAAGAGTGAGTACTCTTTAAGAGAAAACTCCTTAGCTCCTTAGCCCTAAACTCAGCTCTAACTTCAGAACCCCTATTTCATAATCTTTCAAATAAATGTATTTAAAAGTTCCAGTCACTTTCATATTAGATATTATGTCACATATTTAAATGTAGTTCATTCAAGGCACTTTATTTAATATGCTTTAATTTAATTTATGCTTAAAAGTCACAATTTCAGCACAGTGTGTTTTTTTCTGTGTTCTTGAATTCAGGCTGATAGAGCGAGGCGTCATCTGAACATCAATAGGAAGAAACACGTTCCTCGCAAATCGAGAGTCGGCACTTTCTCGCTGCTCAAACACAACCCCTCCAATCCTCTGCAGGTGAGTACCCATGGCAACGACCTCTGGCACGATCATCTTCTCGCTGAATAAATGAACTAATAAGCACCATCTTATCCTTGAAGGCATGAATGATA